>NC_091150.1:10942844-10952844 GCF_040958095.1 Procambarus clarkii
TATACTGGACACCATATAGGTTCTGAGCACTACCACGCCGCTACGAAGTTTTTTTTATAAAGTGTTAAAAGGCATGGTCGAGGACCGGGTCGCGGGGACACTAAAAAGCTCCGAAATCATCTCAATAACAGGTAATATAAAAATTAGATTGTTGTATAATTTGGATCTCCACCTGTGTCCCCTAGTGCTTGTTCCCCGGGGGTGTGGCTGGGGTTGTGGTGTGGCTGGGGTTGTGGTGTGGCTGGGGTTGTGGTGTGGCTGGGGTTGTGGGATGGTGTAGCTGGAGTGGGGTGGCTGGGGGTGGTAGTGAAAGCTGTGATCGTCTTAGGGGTGTGTGGGTGTAGTGGATGTGGCGGAGTTTTGTGGGTAGAGTGGGTGTGGTGGGTGTGATGGCGTGTTGTGGGTGTAGAGGGTGTGGTGGGTGTGATTGGCTGGTGTGGATGTGATGTGGGTGTAGAGGGTGTGGTGGGTGTGATTGGCTGGTGTGGATGTGATGTGGTGTGGGTGTAGAGGGTGTAGAGGGTGTGGTGGGTTGGTGTGGGTGTAGAGGGTGTGGTGGGTTGGTGTGGATGTGATGTGGGTGGTGTGGGTGTAGAGGGTGTGGTGGGTTGGTGTGGGTGTAGAGGGTGTGGTGGGTGTGATTGGCTGGTGTGGATGTGATGTGGGTGGTGTGGGTGTAGAGGGTGTGGTGGGTTGGTGTGGATGTGATGTGGGTGGTGTGGGTGTAGAGGGTGTGGTGGGTTGGTGTGGATGTGATGTGGGTGGTGTGGGTGTAGAGGGTGTGGTGGGTTGGTGTGGATGTGATGTGGGTGGTGTGGGTGTAGAGGGTGTGGTGGGTTGGTGTGGGTGTAGAGGGTGTGGTGGGTGTGATTGGCTGGTGTGGATGTGATGTGGGTGGTGTGGGTGTAGAGGATGTGATGTGGGTGGTGTGGGTGTAGAGGGTGTGGTGAGTTGGTGTGGGTGTAGTGTGGGTGTGATTGACTGGTGTGGATGGTTGGTGTGGGTGTTGTGGGTTGAGGGTTTGGCATGGGTGGGGTTGGCTAGTGTGGGTGTGGGTGTGATTGGCTTGTGGTAGATTGGTGTGGGTGTAGTGTGGGTGTGATTGGCTTGTGGTAGATTGGTGTGGGTGTAGTGTGGGTGTGATTGGCTGGTGTGGATGGTTGGTGTGGGTGTTGTGGGTTGAGGGTTTGGCGTGGGTGGGTGTGGGTGTAGTGGGTGTGATTGGCTTGTGGTAGATTGGTGTGGGTGTAGTGTGGGTGTGATTGGCTGGTGTGGATGTTGGGTTGGCTGGAGTGGGTGTGATAGGTTGGTGTGGCTGTAGTGGGTGTGGTATGTGATGTGGGTGTGGGTGGTGGGTGTGGGTGTGGGTGTGGGTGTGGGTGTGGGTGTGGGTGTGGGTGTGGGTGTGGAAGTTTAATGCACTGGGTCCCAGAAGGATACAGACTGAGAATGGGTGCCTCAAGTGGTACCTCACTTTTTTTTTTGTTCGTAATGTTTCAAATTATTATATACTTTTGAATTTTGTTAGATTTTCTATAAATTTTATTAGTTTTCACATTTTGTTTATTCTGTCCAATAAAAGCAACATAGAACACTTTCAAAGGCGTTGACCCCCACCGACCATTGGTGACCCTCGTCCCACTGGTCGCATGACAAGCTACACACACCAGCTAAACCCACAAGCTGCACCCACAAGCTGCACTCACAAGCTGCACTCACAAGCTGCACCTACCAGCCACACATACCAGCCACACCCAACAGCTAAACACACTAGCTACACCCAACAGCTAAACACACTAGCTACACCCACTAGCTACACCCAACAGCTAGCTACATACACTAGTTAAACACAACAACCACACACACACAAACACACACACATACACACACACACACACAAGCCACACCCAACAGCTACACACACTAGCTACACCCACTAGCTACACCCAACAGCTAGCTACAAAACACAACAGCCACACACACAAGTCACACCCAACAGCTACACACACTAGCTACACCCAACAGCTAAACACACTAGCTACACCCAACAGCTAGCTACATACACTAGTTAAACACAACAACCACACACACACAAACACACACACATACACACACACACACACAAGCCACACCCAACAGCTACACACACTAGCTACACCCACTAGCTACACCCAACAGCTAGCTACAAAACACAACAGCCACACACACAAGTCACACCCAACAGCTACACACACTAGCTACACCCACTAGCTACACCCAACAGCTAGCTACATACACTAGCTAAACACAACAGCCACACACACACACAGACACACACACACACAAGCCACACCCAACAGCTACACACACTAGCTACACCCACTAGCTACACCCAACAGCTAGCTACAAAACACAACAGCCACACACACAAGTCACACCCAACAGCTACACACACTAGCTACATCCACTAGCTACACCCAACAGCTAGCTACAAAACACAACAGCCACACACACTAGCTACACCCACTAGCTACACCCAACAGCTAACTACATACACTAGCTAAACACAACAGCCACACACACACAAGCCACACCCAACAGCTACACACACTAGCTACACCCACTAGGTTCATCAAAATTTTCACTGATTATAAGAGTCTGATCCTTCATACTGTATTATGACACGAAATAAATTTTATGGTTACTGCAAGATTGGGAGGAGGGAACCATCTTCCGGTGGGGTTTACCAATCCCCCATTTTAATTAATGAATCTGTAACCAAATTTAATTCCTTTTGGGATTGCGTGAAAGATTCCGATGGTGATTTATTTCTACGTTGTTTTTCGTTTAGCTTTTGAGTCTATTATACTTTTAGTAACAGTACCTAACCAACCCTTCAATATTGAAATTGTTTCCAGTTTCCAATGGGATATTTATTATTATGAAAACACATTGATTTTTGTAATTTATATTAAAAACAACATTTTTCGTTGATCTTATATATTAAGCCTGATTTAGGACTTATTGCATATATTTTGAGTTTGCAAGTACTAATTTTTATACCAAAAATATTACAATTAGTGAAAATAGGTTAAGTGATGGGACATACCAATAGACTATGTCTCTTCTTTCAAATACCTTGGAGTCTCTGTCCCTTGTACCTCAACTGCAATCAATAAGTTACATCAACAATGTAGAGACAGACTCAAGGCTCTCAGAACTGTAGTGGGGTACAGCCCGAAATATGGTGTTAATATTAGAATAGTAAGAATGATGTATTTAGCGTATAAAGGTCTCTGATAGACTATCATGTACCAGCTTTGGTCCTGCAGAATGGCAAAAGTATTGATAGACTGGAAAAAATACAAAATGAAGCGTCCTATACAAAGTTCTCAACATGCGGAAAGAATTAAACGAGATAGAATATATGAAATTAATCTTATGATGGGACTTATCAAATAGGTCCCTTAAAAGTGTTATTAGACGAGAACTCCTGGATGAACTTGAAGAAAGTAAAACAGTGTAAAACTGGACAGTGTTTCTGTTTATGTCTAGAATGGGAACCCCTGTAAGAGAACCTCTTGAAACACTTGTCACATTCAAAAGGCTTCTCCCCTGTATGGAGTCGACGGTGTTCTGTTAAGGCTTCTTTTCGCTTATATACTTTTTGGCAAATATCACATATGAATCTGTGTTCGTCATCATCAACCTCATTTCCATCTGCTCTCATTGCATGACCATTGTTAAGAGCAGAGTAGTAGGCTAAACCGGGGGGTGCCAACTTCAGGGACTTAGCCTGAGTGTTGGATGGAGCTGACTGTACAGAGGTTAGTTTTGGCGATGCTGATGGTTTAGATTTAAGGGAGAGATCGATCGGTTGTACATCTTCAACCTCATTTCCATCTGCTCTCATTGCATGATCATTGTTAAGAAACGACGAGTCAATGCTTACAACCTTGGGATTAGCCTGAGTGTTGGATGGAGCTGACTGTACAGAGGTTAGTTTTGGCGATGCTGATGATTTAGATTTAAGGGAGAGATCGATCGGTTGTACATCATCAACCTCATTTCCATCTGCTGTCATTGCATGATCATTGTTAAGAGGAGGGTAGTAGGCTAAACCGGGGGGTGCCAACTTCAGGAACTGGTAAAACGACGAGTCAATGCTTACAACCTTGGGATTAGCCTGAGTGTTGGATGGAGCTGACTGACCCTCACAATAGTCACTGAAACGTGGAGAACGAACCTTCTTTTCATTACTAGTTGTCTGGGCAGAATCTGCATCTCTTTCATCATCCCTACTCCCCAAAATGTTATTTTTTTTATGTTGTTGCTGTATTTTTTGTTGTTGTTGATGGGATTGTTCATCTAACCACTCAAGAGTGTGTTGATGTGGGCATCGCCAGGAGACGAGAGCCTCCCCCCCCACAGTGCCACATTCACACACTTTTTGTCCCTTCGTCTCGCCCATTGCCCCATCGTCCATGCCTTCATGGCATCCACCAGCGACATCTTTGATGTGCCCTTGAGTATGTTGGGACTGAGAAATGTTATGTTGAGATGGTTGCTGTTGTCCATTGTCACTGCCCCGGGGCACAAACCCAGCCTCTAGACAACTGCCTGAGTGACAGTTTCTTGGGTTGGAAGAGGACTGTGTGTCAGGTCCAACATGCGCCATGTTCAGATGATTGATGAGCCGCTTAGTACTGGGGTCCTGAAATTTTTTTAGGTTGTTACAATCAGACCATTATTAAATTAGTCTATAAACATCCAAACTATAAAAAAAAAAAAAACTATGATCATTGAGAAACAATATTCATTGCTGGTAAATTTTACATTGTAATTTTTACATCCCTAGGCATTCCATAAAATTAAATTTTAGACAATTATTCATCCAAAAAATTACAAAAATTACACACACACAAAAACAAAACAAAAAAAAAACAAATTAATACTATAACCCTTAAGAAGGAACGACGAGAATACGACTTCACTCACTATACTGAATGGATTTCTTCAAGGATTTAAACACATGTTGTCACTGGGCGTGAACTACGAGGTAGACTGAGGGAGTAAGGAGCCATCACATCCTTTTTATTCATTGAGGACAATCTAGTGGCCAGCGACGAAGAGCTCAGGTCTCGAAGCTCCGGCGAGTATTATGTTATCCGATACTGTATATAATATTTGGCCCAATGGACTTCAGGGAGCCGTTGAGTTAACACACCATAACGCCAACACCAATATTTATGTGAAATGTCATTACTTACTTGATCAATGAGAGGAACCCCTCGTCAGAGGATTCCGAGGAGGAATCTTCAGATGAATCTTCAGATGATTCTTCAGATGAATCTTCAGATGAATCTTCAGATGAATCTTCATCGTCTCGGTTCACCATTCCAAACCTACTTCTGATGGCATTTTTCTTTCTTTTCTTGAAGGGTGGGTTAAGATCATTATCATCTGATAATGTCTTTTTGATGTTGGTGTTTTTTGGGGGGGGGGGGAGGTCTGGGGTAGATTGAGTTAAGGGAAACTCATTTGGGTCGATTTTGTTCAGAGTGAACAATGACATGCTAATTTTGGGAAGGGAACTATCCATACTGATACCATTCCATATGTTTAATATGTGAAGGGGATCGAGGTCTTTGCCACATATGACAAGCTCACCTTGTACAATGGAGGACATTTACTCATTAAAACCTTTGGAGTTAGTAGAATTAAAAAAGGGAATGGGACTGGACTCAGCATAAAGACGTACACCCAGACAGGCACCGGCTCTATCAACGAGACGAATTGAGTCTTGTCTGATCTCTCTGTTGGTGTGAAGCTCTTTATATAAAAATGGTCCAAGTTGTTATTTTTGGGGCCTCAGAATACCACCGGATGCACACACATACACAGACACACACACACACACACACACACACACACACACACACACACACACACACACACACACACACACACACACACTCATATAATATTTTTATTATGGCTTTTAATTTAACCAAGCTGTAGAAAGAGACCAATATATATAAAAACAATTACTTATGCCTAGTGTATAAAAAGAATAAAGTTGCTTCTTGAAGAGAAAGAGGAACAGACTGACAATTAAAAATATCAAAGCTAAACATAAAATTAATATATCCCTTTTAGAATTTGAAATTAAATTTTCTACTTCTTGTAATTCCAAATCTGCAGTTTGAATGGGATAATGTTTATATTTAGCTTCATTAATGATATAATTACTCATATCTATCACTTTAGAATCTCTATCATAGGTTTTAGAATTAATCTTGTGAGTAATTGCTTGACCAAGGCTGTTTACATCAAACTGACTAAGCAGGCTTAAAATCATCTTGTTCTCTTCTAAAGAATTTGTGGTAGTTCCATCCATACCAATTATGTTTATACATTGGGGATAAATGCGTATTATTTCATTTATGGCAGATAAATATATCATATCTGGTGTTATTTGTGGTGTGGTTATAGACTGTGGAGGCCCCAATTTAATATATTGTCCAAAGTTTATATCTTGTTCTAACAATTGATTAATTATTTTATGGCGAAGGTTTTCTAATGCAGCATGAGTTATTTCATTATTGTACCCACCAATATTACCTATTGATAAATATAATTCTAATGGTAACAACACTAATCCCACAGATAAAACAAGGGATAAAGACGAAGATAAAACGGATAACAGCCGTATTGAAAATTGAATGCTCATTTCAACCATAGATGATCGAATGATCATCGCCAAAAGTTGAATAATCATTTGTTGAGATGAAGCTTCTACCATAATTACAGATAATAATTCTTGAAGAGCATCATGAAGAATGTTTTCGGAGAAATATTTTAACAGTCTTGAAATTATCTTAGGCACTCGAGTTGTAACTTCAATTTCGGTTATAGTAATAGCCTCATCTTTTATTAATGATAATAAATCGGAAAACTCAGATTCTAAACGTGTTATTATAACATCTATGAAATTAGTAGTTGTAGTAGTATACTGTTCAATAAATGATACATTTTCGGAGGATACTACTATATCCGCTTCGTCAACAAATTGTTCTTTTTCGAGTATTGACTGTGGAACAACTGTTTCAATATAACCTCTGTCAACATCCATATAATTTTGTTTGTTCAATTTATCCATAAGAATCATACTCATTCCTGATGTTGGATTAAGTAAGTCCACTAATTCACCATCGGTTAATTGGTTGATAACTTGATTGCCAAATATAAAACCTAATATCTGGCGGTGGACATGACTATGGCATTGATCTGACTGGCTATCGTAGTATTTATGAAAGAATTTACAATAGATTGAGTTAAAGTTTATATTCTGTTGCTGAATATTCCATGTCAATGGTGGAGCATCGATTAAGCCAGCAACAGCTTTTCTCAGTTGATATGTATTTGTATTCTTGGCATAGGCAATGGGGTTCTTTTGATAAGATTGTAAATCGTTTTCATTAGAAGGACTCCATCGACTTGAAGGTCTTAGAGCCAATGTTTTAAGTGCAGACAACTGTACACCACAATAATTTTCGTTAGATTCCTTGACATTAATCGACCAAGTTTCAACGGGAATAGGTTTCGAGAAATAATGATTGTCTGTTTCTGTATTGTTTAGAATAGATTTTAAATCATTACCAAATCTTTCTTGAAGAAATTCAAGGACCTCATTATGAACAGCATAACATGCTTCACTACAGGCATATTCACGTTCGTTTATTAAAATAGCTGATCCAGATCCGGGCTGACAAGCAGTTTTTACATCATAATAACATTTTAGCATGTTACAACCTAGCGTTGTGAATTTAACTTCTAAGTCGTTAGGATTTTCATCTAAGAAAGCTTTGGGGAAATTGGGAGGAATATTTTTCCATGGTATATTCTTAATGATAATATTTTTAAAATACTTACTTCCATTTCTTTGTTGAAGAATCTCCATTGTTTTTCGTTGTGATATACGATGTACTATGTAAGTTGCAATTGCAATATCAGAGACAGTAACAGTTTTCATTATGAAAATGTTAAGAGTATTTATTTATTTTTTTAATATTGATCAATATAATAAAGAAATTTGAGAATTCATTTACCAGAATACTGAGAGGAATCATGGTGGAAGCTGGAGTAAATGGTGATGCTGAAAGTTGGAATAGTGGTGGTGGTTGTGAAGAATATGGGTGTCATCGAAATGATTATTATTATCAACCAACCATTCCACAAATACCATTACAAACAACTCAATATATGATTGTACCTTATTATATGACTTCAGTGCCACATTCAATTTATGTAATTCCACCTTCTTCATGTTACGTTTATGATTTTCCTTCAAAATATTTTTATCAATTAGCACCACCACCACCACCACCACCACCGCCACCACCACTACCACCACCACCACCACCACCACCACAACCACCGCTACCACAATCATCAGAAATTTATTCCCATTACAGTGTTGAAGTTCAATATAAAATTTCCTTTTTAGAAAAGGAAAAAGAAAATTTAAAATCATGGAAAATTTTACGAAATATTGATGGACATATAACAGAGGTCCCCTGGGGTATATCCTTCATATACATTGCATATGAATATGGTGGGTTACCTCGAGAATTATTTATGAAATATGTTAATGAATGTTGCAATGGTAGTTAAACATTTTCTTTGCAAATAAGCTCAGTGAGTAAATATTGTATATTATTACATCAATGCACCATACACTACACCACCCATTAGTGCACTCATATGTCGCTATTTGATCACCATTATCAATGGGCCTAACATTATTATTAATAATAAAATTAAAAGTATAACCCAGCCAATATTTTTAATTGATTTCAATATAAATTGCCATATATCAGATTGCCCAATGCCTTGAATCACTTCACCAATACCATCTCCTAAAATTTCTGCAATATTTCTTAAAATTGTTCCCTGTTCACATTTATATATATAAAATATTTCTTTATTTTCTAAATTAGAAATAGGTTCATAACCCTTGACAAATTGTGAAAGATAATTGTAGTTATGGGGACAACATATTCCCTTACAGCCCAAATTTAATATGTTTTGGGTTTCTGCAGAATTTGGAATATCAAATTGACAGTTCCAGACTTTTTTATTGAACAATGGATGAGTATTATCATTTAGTATGTCATAGTTAATATAATCAACCCGATTGATAGGGAATTTACAAAATCTGGTCAAATATACTTCTTTTTTTAGGGAATGTCCTTTTCCAACATGGTATCTAAAACAACCACTGTTCTTCCGATTGTATTTGTTCAAATATTCAAGAAAAGCAACACCTACACCTAATAATATCGCAGATTTCAATATCAAACTTTTATGTTTACCAGCCCATTTGGTCATAGTGTTAAAAATTTTAGTTAATTTGGAATCAGTTGGTGAAGGATTACTCTCTAAATATTCAAGAAATTGAGTTTCGTTTTCAAACCCAAGATCTTGGGCAAGTTTATTTACATTGTTAATGTGTTCTTCATAGAGTTTAAATGGGTATTTTTTTAACATATGTTGTTTAAGAGCTTTGTTTTCTATAATATTTAGAATAGGGGATTCTACATCACCATGCAAAATATTTTTCATAATTTTATTAAAATCATTTTGGGATTTAAAATTTAGGTTTTCATTGATAGAATTAATAAAAGATTTGGCTGGGTGATGAAGATTTGACAATTTAATGTTTTCTGTCAAATCTGTCAGATACTTATTTGTATTTAAAAAAGATTTATTTTCATCAACCAAACTTTGGGTGATGTGAATAAAAGGCTGAAGACCATGGTCAATTTCTTTTATCATCAATTCTGTCATGAGCTATTCTTTCTTTTTTAAATAAGTATTAAAAAAGAGTTAATTTTACTGTTTAAAAACAATTAAGTGTTTGGTATGTGAGTCGTGGTAACTGTGCGGCCGGTCTGCTGTGATTGGCTTGATGGAGTACCAATCACGGGTGAAGTGGGCGGAGCCAACGAGAGGATTT
>NC_091150.1:10957844-10960672 GCF_040958095.1 Procambarus clarkii
TAAATACAAAATAATAATAATGACTTACAAATGCTAATAACATTATGGGAGTAATAACTTCGCGAATACCAATTTGGATATAATAATATTCATCGAATAATTTAAACCAAGAAGTTGGTAAAATGTTTCCATAAACATCTAAAAATTGTACTTGAATACAACATTTTTCCTGATCATAAAGAATATTCATTGAACCTCGTTCTTTGAAACATCGAAATTTTAAATTTGATATAACAATATGATATTGATTATTTTCCTTATTTGTTATGTTTAAAAAGTATGGTTTATCTCCATATATAAAATGAACTGCATCTTCAATTTTTGATTGTGACATCTCCTTAGGTTTGAAGCTTTTCTTCAGAACAGATAAAATATAATTCCATCGGTAATTTTCATTACAAAAACATTTCCCATATAAATTACATAAGGGATACTCATCATCACTTAATGCACAATAGAGATAGTAGGCAGCCGTTGCTACAAAATTATTACTTTTGCTTATACTCTGAAACAACTCACGTCCTGTATTATCAAAATATTGAACTGAAGGAGGATTGTTTGAAACAATTTTTAGCGATCCAGTATGGTAAGACGAAGGTATACCATCTCCTATTATTTCTTTCTTACATCCATTACAAAATTTCACGTTTAAGATTCTCAAAACCATAACGGACTCTTCCGGTGTTGTTGTGTGTACTGACAAAGACCATATCGGATGTTTTAAATTGTCTCTCCCATATATTCTTTCAAGAAAAGTGGTTACATTTCCTACTGTAAAAAAGGAAAATTTGAATTTTTGTTTAGTCATTTGTTCAAAATAATCCATTCGAAAATTTGTATTACAGAGACATTTAATGCCATAATTTTCAAAACAAGTTGTAACGTTATCATATAACATTATTTTTTCTGTGAGGATTTGTATTTTGAAGACATATATTCTTCCACTAGCTGAGTAATTTTATGAGTGTTGGATACAACTCGTAATATCCGTTTATGTAATGGCTCATCTTTTTTAATATCAGGGAAAAAGAAAATTGGAATATTAATAAATAAAATGTTATTTTTACCACTCCCACTCCCATTTTCTAAGAACTGTGCAACATTATTTATATTAGGAGAGTAATCACAGACTGAATGGGAATCCAATTTCATAATAAATTTCCTTTTCAATTTTATGAGTAAGTATTGTACAAATAATTGTAAGTCTTCTACACTATTATTTTCAAAGGTAACATCATCATCATTCTTATCAACATTATTAATATTATGATGATGATAGTTGGTTAGAACAATTGTTCCTAAAGGTAAAGCAGGAGGATAAAAGTGTAATTTTTTGAAATAAGATAATGGGATTTCTATACTACCATCAGAGTTACATGCAAACATTATTTAGTTTTGTTTTTAATATTGAGTGAATTCATAAATCGATTAAAAAAAATTTCGGTATTTTCGTAATCAATCAAATCAGTCTTGGATACAAATTTTGCCTTTAAAATTACCTTTGCACATCCACGTTCAATATCTTCAAAATTTGAACATGGATATGTTCCTTTATGTATTTCAATATTATTTTTATCAATCTTACACTTCATCCAAATAGATAATTCTTGTTTTTCCTCATCAAAATGGGGATCCGGACAGGCTGTACACGGAAAATGTTTATTGTCATGTAAGTTAGTATACATAGAACCGCAGTTACATAGACCATTAGAATAACCTGGAGCTGTAATTACACCAGATGGTAAATGTACCAGACAAGGATCGCGGAAACAGGCTGAACGTGAGATATCTGGATTAGAAATATATCCAGGGGAACATCGACATATATATTTTTCTTGTTCTTTTAATGGTATAAAAAAGTCTTGGGGGGTCATTTGAGTAAGGTCCACTACTTCATCCTGCCCATTGGTAATTTTAACCAAAGTTCCTCCTGGTTCACATGCAGTTAATCTATTTGTAGTTGCGTTATAAAGACCTGGTAGGTAGGATTTACACTTCCATCGATCTTCTTCAAATGAATATTGTAGAAAACCCCATACTGGGTCACAGAATTTTTCTTCTGGTTGTTTCCAAAGACAGTATGTGCATCCTGGTTTGAGGATTCCACCTCCATAATAATATTTTATATTGCTAGTAGAAGATGATATAGGTATTACGACCTTTTCTAAATAACGTCCACATTTACGGCCCCCAAGTTTTTGACAAATTTGATTGTCATGTGACTGAGAACTATCTACTTTTAAAATCATTCCCTTACATTTATTGATTTTAATGTCATTATTGTTATCATATTCATTATAATTTAGCCAACCTTGTAGATCAATAAATTCGTGTCTTTCTTCAAATGCAATTTCTTCAGCTTCAATTCCCTCTTTAATACTTTGACGTAAAAAACTATGAATGTAAAAACGATCAGTAATATAAAGAAAATTAAAAAATATAAAAAAAAGTACGAAAATGATAACAGGAATTTGAAGAAAATACTGGTATGTCGAAGAAATCATTTTTGGTTTTTATTTAAGAGAAAATTTAGGAGTTTCTCAGTTGAAACTCTTTTATTACAATTTGTGGAATAACAGTGAAAACGATGACGATGAATATAAAGTCTACCTGAAGGTGTACGAGATTTACCACGAACTTCATGAAAAGGACAAAAAATATTACATTGCCATTTTTGGTTCATTGCTAAGAGTTCATTATATGGCTCCTTACATAATAATTCAGCACATTTTTGTGTAATTATCTCTGAGTTTTTTTTTTTAAATTGTTTAATTTTTGGTTGATGCAGCGATCGTTTTAAAACCAACCTAGGACGACTAATTACATTT
>NC_091150.1:10961172-11245639 GCF_040958095.1 Procambarus clarkii
AGGGGTTATATTATCAGTAACTAATTATTACACAGTATACTAATTAAAGTAGAGAACCAAATTAAATTCTCTAACATATTGGTAATAAATATGTCTAGATAGACATTATCTGACGCAATCCTGCCTCTCAATGACGTGAGAATTTCAACAATTCATGCGCAGATAAAGAAATATAAATTTATGTTTTTATTACAATTATTAAGGTTAATTGATATTGTGGTTAATATCCAACAATAGTGTTTTGTGATACAATATAGATGTATCAGTGTTGGAAATTTCCAACAATATGGGCTTCGGAGGACAGGTCTGGCGTGATATCAACCCCCAGGTCATTCCCTCTCTATGATTCTAGAAGAATTTCATCTCCCAAATGATACCTTGCATCTGGCGACCTGCTCCCTACACCTATCCTCATTACATTACATTTTCTCAGGTTAAACTCTAATAACCATTTGTTGGACCATTCTATCAGTTTGTCAAGGTCTTCTTGAAGCATTGTGCTGTTCTCATCTGTCTTAATCCTTCTCATAATTTTGACATCATCAGTAAACAAAGAGAGGAATGAGTCTATACCCCTGGATGATCATTTACTTATATCAGAAACACGATAGGACCGAGTACAATGCCCTGTGGGACACCGCTTGAGACTTCACGCTAATCTGAGGTCTCACCTCAGATTGGCAAACTCATCTCATCCACTTCATCATGTATGGTGAAGTGGATAAATGTATGATTGATGAATTCTTCATTAAGCGTCATGCTAACAACATAATTTTTTTTGCAATTTATTAGATAAATGCAACGTTCAAACCCGCGTTGATATACATTAAAGAATTGGTGAGAACTTTATACACTTCAATTTGCTTAAATTTATCTATGTAGATCTATGCTGTTAACAAAATAAATTTTTGTTTGATTCTCGATGGTCGAAGTGGTTGGGCACTGCTGTGGGATATTTGGGGCTTGACTCTATTTATTTAGATATTAAATTAATGAAAGCAATTACGAAGGACCACCCGCTTTTAAGAAAAGAGGGAAACTAATAAAAAGTGATCATTAGAAACTCCAGGAAGAACCAGTGTCTATGGTTAAATATTAGGAAGTATAATCACTTAACTAATTAATGGGCTGTATAGATAATTAACTTGAATCAAAGCCTCAAACACCTACATTGAGGGGTTATTGCTAGAACTTCATATACGTCTAGGAACTAGTGTGGTTCGTGCACCAGTTCATTGTGTAATAACTAATCTTATGACCAAATTAAAGAAATCTATAGAAGATTATCACCAGTAATTTTAAAAATCATTAACATCAGAAATTAATCATTCTAATAAACACGTATTATCTCCAATGTACATGATCAGCATCCAATTAAATAATAGGATATAGAAGTAATGAATTTTAAAGTAAATAAGTGAATACGAAAGGTTTTAGCTTTAAGACGATTTCAATGACATCATTTACGACTCATCCTCGGGATCTCTGGAATTCCTCGTAGAAACACTGGGAGATGAATAACACAGCGTAAGGTAACAGCTCGTGGACTCCTCACATGCGAGCTGTAATTTAAGGGATATTACGTAGCATTGAACTAGGCTACTGAAATATCTATATTCATGAAAATGGGAAAACAAATTAGTTATGGTACTAACATGGGTTTTGTTAAGGTCGCTCGATCTAACGACAAGCTGCCCCTACATATACAATCTCTAATGATGCATCAAAAGGGAATTATATACTTAGCTAAGGGGTACAGATTATGTTGAAGCTTGCCGAAACTGCGTCCCAAGCTCCAATGGCGTTCACGTGGTTGATAGCTTGGCTTGAATGTCGACGAGTTATTAGTTGGCCGGTCACTGCAGATCACGTAGAACAATATTAACTAGTTCTATGTTGAGTACCAGTGTAATTCTTGCTGATAACTTCAACGTCACGTGTCTCAGACTCTGACACCAAGACCTTGTTGCTTAATTCCGCAACAGGAGACTTCACGCCGCACTCAGGCGTCTCGTCCACCACCAACGACAATGGCTTCTCCTTCCTCGCCCACTAGCGTCCCGCATTCGCCACAGAAATTATTTATCACGAATAATATTATTTCGCGTAATTGTGGCTGAAATGCTTTAATAATAACTGGGTTGTAATTCTAGGGAGTTAAATATTATTACTTTCTCGTCTTATGGTAGTAAACAAGAAATAGAGAAGATTTTAGTTTTCTCCATGGCATTCACGCGTGACGGTAAAACTATTACTTGATAACAATTGTAACTAAAAACTCTCGATTTAGAATTATTTGGGAGTTATGTTATTCGTAAATAATTTTCACACGGAATACTGATGATTTTAGAGAATCACATTCAATTCTCGAACACACTGGATATAAATGTGTTTAACTAGGTATAATCTGACGCAATACTGGGCTTGGTTTCGTAAGAATTCCAGCATCCTTATACAGATATAATAGTTAGTTCATGTGAACAGTACAGTTAGTAAATTTTAGTAACTACAGTAATTAGTATATTTTAATACTAGTTTATAATAATACAATAGTATTGTATTAGTGTTGGAAATTTCCAACATAACTCTGTGGGGAGATTTATCGGGTCGCAGTGTAAAGTTGAGTGCTGACATACCCATCCCGAAGTTAGTATTAATGTTAATATGTTAGTATGTTAGTACACACATAACGGATGTCCCGTAATTGTCAAGGACATACAAGAAACTTAAGTCTTGCAAAGAAATTCATGTTGAATGGAACATGTTATTATTAATAGCCTATACAATAAATTAAGAATTAAATCACACAATTTAAAATAACTGAGAATCTACTGTGATGAGAATGTTCTGGGTCATTGTGACTTGTAACGATTCGTTACTTGACATCACAACACAGTATCATCATGATTGCTTAAATTGGATGGGAAATTATTTGCTCTTGGTCAGAGCTATAATAGGCTTGTAGTTTCCGTTTGCATTGTTGAACAACTGCTCTAGTGGAAACATGTATTAAATATTGAAACATTAAATGATTAAGTTATCGGTAATCAGGAACTCCCTAAAGCTTACAATAAACTCAACAACTAGGGTCGCAGTGACATGTAATGGTGTATTACGTAGTTGCTGAATCGTAGGCAAACTCAGAAAAAGTTCCAAAGAACTGATAACATTACTGTATAAGTTGTATTCTACATTATTATACAGTAAAGTATTATTGGGTCATTTAAGATCAAGGAGACTATGACACTACAGTAAGGTCACTGTCTAGGGTCGCTGTGACTTGTAACTATTGAGTTACTAGACAAGAACATCACGGATCATCATGATCACCCCAAAATCAAATGATGAAATTTAATTTAATGTGCACTGCCGTGCAGTAGTCATCCTGACTGACGGTACGACTAATTTGCTAACTAAATAAATGGTTTAAAATTCTAACCTACCTAAGTAAGGGACTAAGCTAATTGTGAGCAAAAATGTACTCGAATTAACATTGGAAGCTGTATTGAGCTCATTAACAGGTTGAGCTATATTGAGCTCATTAACAGTTAACAGAGTGAGCTATATTGAGCTCGTTAACAGGACGAGCTATATTGATCTCGTGAACATGGTGAGCTATATTGAGCTCGTTAACAGAGTAAACAGGGGAGCTGTATTGAGCTCGTTAACATGGGGAGCTATATTGAGCTCGTTAACATGGGGAGCTATATTGAGCTCATTAAGCATGTCAACAGGGTGAGATATATTGAGCTCGTTAACATGGGGAGCTATATTGAGCTCATTAATCATGTCAACAGGGTGAGTTATATTGAACTCGTTAACAGAGTTAACAGGGTGAGCTATATTGAGCTCGTTAACATGGGGAGCTATATTGAGCTCATTAATCATGTCAACAGGGTGAGTTATATTAAACTCGTTAACAGCGTTAACAGGGTGAGTTATATTGAACTCGAATTAACGAGGTGGAGTATTGTATTGTTCAATTATCATGGCGAGCAGTGCTCGTGACATGGGGAAAGTTAAAGCGTTCAATTGTTACGTTAATTCTAAGGTGAGCTATATTGAGCTCATGAAGCATGTTAATTAACAATGCTAATGTTTAACGATAATGCATTAAACAAAGGGAAACCTAAGATTGCTGGAAATTAAATTACTGATACGATTAATCTATTCAAGATAATTTGTAACATTTTCCCAATCTAAACGTTTCACGGGTTATTAGTTCTCTGTAGACTCACTTACGTATTGGTAAGTTTGCAAGTTTGTTCGTGCTGCGCTCCTACATTAATTAAGCAGAAACGAAAGAAAAACAACTCAAACAAAATTGATGCAAGTATTTAACACTAACTCTTAGTGCAGAAAACATTGTATTAAGAAGGTTTTCTTGGCAAACCTCAAGCGCAAGTATTGTGGACCAGTGGTCCTAGTGAATTTATAATTACAGAAGTTGCTTGATGACTTCATAGTATTACTAAATTCAGGAAATGCCAGTGGCATTGAGTGCTAGATTCTCTAGCCTAACATTATTAATTACCTAGGGAGTACTAGATTCTCTAGCCTAATATTATCAGTCACCTAGGGAGACTGAGTGTGGTCAACTATTACTTGTCGAGAATAATTCTAGGTGTGCAGTGGATTCAATGGTTTGGTCGCTGTGACTTGTACTTGTTTGAGTACGGACCACTGGTTTTCCACTGAGAGCTATGAAACATCTCGGCGAATACTAATTGCACTACATTCAATCTGAGTTTATTACTCAGCTGTGTTACTCCTTTTAGCTTGTTGCTGGAGAATTGATTTACTGCTGACTAATTTATTATTGTTGGCAGGCTTAGGCTTGTTCGCATTCAGAACTTTACCAGTAAGTAAGTAGCCACCTGCAGATTGGAGCATATTCATGCCCAATCGTTTAACATGTCCAGTTATGAACTGGTAATAGTAGTCTGCTCCTATTAGTACATTTACATTGTTAAGGCGGTCAGACGTTAACTTGTTGTCAGCCAAATTAATTTCACGTTCCTGTAGGAAGTGGGCTGTGTACCCCAGACCCTTAATATTTAAGTCAAAAGGTGTTTGATCTACAACAATGGCTTGGACAGCCTTGGCATGACTACCTAGTCGTACAAGCGGTTGAACTACTGAGTATTCATGGGTTCCTCGATTTATCATGAACCCTGATAAGTTTAATTTTACCTGTCTGATTGGTTGTAAATTGAGTGCCTCAGCCGCTTTCTGAGTTATGAAAGTTCTCTGGGAACCTTGAACAAATAGTCCACGAGTGGTGATCTTTGCTCCTTTGTTCTTTACTTGAAGTTGGGCAGTAGGCAAAGCAGCATTAACTTGAGATGCTTGTGAAATTACGCTGTACACATCTCGCACCTTGCAGCACTGTACTGGTGTAGATTCTCTACCTCCTATTCTAGGATTGACATAATTTGTCCTGACTAATTGGCACAGTGCAGCATGATGCTTGCCCCTTCTACACCTATTGCAGGTGTTCAGTGGGGTGTCACAGCTATTAACAATATGTGATTTGAGACACCTAGTACATTTGTGTAACTGTTTGAGTCGTCTGACTCTTGTGTCTCTATTAGGGTAATTAGTACATTTGTACAGAGAATGTTTTTGATTGCAAAACAAGCACATTCCCCATCCTACAGCTCGTTTAGGGTTTACCGGTTTAGGTAAAACAGTACCTGCAGGGTGAGATGGTTTTGCTGCTTGCATTTGCTTGTTTTTTATTCTCTTGTGAGTACTTGGTGTACTCTGGGGAGCCATTACTGGGCTCTTGGGAGTGCTCTTTGGACTATTAGGTCTCTTAGGAGCACCTGTGGAGTTATTGGGAGTGCTCATTGGACTATTGGGTCTCTTAGGAGCACCTGTAGAGTTATTGGGAGTGCTCTCTGGACTATTAGGTCTCTTAGGAGCACCTGTGGGGCTCTTAGGCCTTACTGATGAATCAGTGTTTGACTTATTGTTATTACATTGATTATTAGTACCTTTGTTACCTAGTGACAGTGTCACTTTAGGAGTTTCAGGTAAGGAAACTGATGTGGGTACAGTTTCGGTGCATTCAGATGAAGCATTAAGTGCCTGGTTTGCTGTATGATTGCTCATATTGCGCAAACCTGTAAAGATATCCTGTCTTGACAGGACATTACCATTCTGGTATACATATAATTTATTGAGTGTGTCACCAGACAATTTTCTTTGGATGATAATTTTTGTCATCCACTCAGCAGTTGGGTGATCCACCTCTTTACTGAAGGAATTTAACAGTGACTCAAGCCGAAAACTAAAGGATTGTAAAGAGTCAACTGATTGTTCTGGTGGAGATAAATCTAGTAATTGGTGTACAAGGTTTATAACAGTCTTCTCATTGTTAGCACTTACTTTAGAAGGCTGGTGTGAGCAATTGTGACCATTACTTGTATTGCTTAAGGCTTCTTGCTTAGCCTCAGCTTTAATTACAGCTTCGGCTGCTGCTGCAACATTAGCTTTATCATTTTCTGGTTCAGATTCACTGATTATTGCAATTTCACTAAGAGTTTCATCTGCAGCTTCACTTGTTTCTCTGGGTTCTTGTGAGGAGCTAGCTAATTCAGTAGCCTCATGTATTGAATTTATAGAATCCAGGGAATATTGAGAAGAGCTGTCTGAAAATTGATCAGACTCTGTAAACAAATTATTACGTGAAGTTGTATTAGATGAGAGGTTAGAAAATGAAGGTTGAACTTCAGTTGTTGATCCTGTATAGTGATCAGTATTGATTAGAGGATTCTCCTCATCTTGAGGTAGCTCAAGTATTTCATCTGAGCTGGGTGCTTGCTCGGGTGTAGGTCTACTAAAGAACTGTTCTATCCACTCCGGAACATCTAGGGTTGCAAGCACCTTTTTATATCGGTCTAACTTGTCTTGAATGATACATTCATAATCAAGATCAGATTCTGTCAGACGTAATTTGTCTGAGTCAGTATTACTGACATGGAGTAAGTTCCTATAAGACTCGATTACAACCTTTATATGGTCATATTTTTGGTTAGCTACCCTTGTGGAACTTACTAGCTTGAAGATGTCAACTGGGTTAGTTTCTATACAGTTGTCACATTTGACAAGTAGTTTTGATAGTGAACTTGAAGACTTCTCAAGAATCTTGCAGTCCTTTCTGGAGTAGCCATTCTTGTGGTAAATTTGAGCCTTATAGGGCTTATATAGCTACTTGTACAGCTATGGTACTTGCTCCTTTATGTAGAGCAGGTATAATTATTGACAGCCTGATATTTCCTTGAGGCTGATTGTAATTTACCTCATTTAGAGGTTAGCTACCTACCTAACAATAAGCAACTAAGATTTGAGTGGTACCTTGGTCTCACTACAGGTGTTCCTCAGCTTAGCTCTTCAAAATCAGCCTTGGATGGGTAGTGAACTTACAGTAACACTCAAAGATGTACATAGAAATATGTAATAAATATAATTACACAATAAATGGTTAATCCCACCCTTGATTAGGTCAGCACAAGAATGAATAATATATACCACTAACTAGCTCAAGCCTAGTTGTGAGAATTTCTACCTAAGAAACTACAAATTTATTTAGTCTGTGTTTGTGCCAAATTCAGCACAATCACAGCCTAAATTCCTACCTAATAAAGGTTGGCAAGGATTATATTGTGGTGCAGTAATGTGCAAATAGTTGTGCTGTATTTTTGGGTTTTTTGGTTTTTATAGTTTATATAATATATACACTGGTAGAAATTATGTGTATAAGAAATTAAATGAACACAAGAGAATTAATTGTGTTTGGCAAGTATTCTACTGCCGTGAGTAATATTTAACTCCTGAATGTACTCCTAATTGTGGAATAAAATGTTATCAGGGTTAGTAATGATTAATTAGTATGGGATCAGCAATTTGTATTTGTATACTGGATCCTAAAATGTTAATGATCCACTGACTTGAGTGAATCAGTAATTATGGAATGAATTCAGGCTATAATGGACAGTCTGCTGACAGCCGTATATTGAAATATTTGTATAGCCCAAATAGTTAACACATAATTGGTGTTAGTGAGGAATTAATATACAAGTTATGAGCTGTTGCTCCTGGTGACCTAAAGATTCTTACTTCAGTATGAAGTGTAGGCCTAAGTGTTGTGGGCAATTAACTGTGTCCCACGAGTGCTACCTTATACATGAGGTGTAAGTAGCAATGACTTGGTGTGACTTAGGCTAACCTATGTGTTACGCTGTCGGTAGAAACAATTAATTAAATTGGTTAGTCTAGACTACTTCACACGGTGATTAGTTATTACTAATTAGTATGTATATTTATATTTCATGTTTATCTTTATCCGGTTCGAAGGACCATAATGTGGGATATTTGGGGCTTGACTCTATTTATTTAATTATTAAATTAATGAAAGCAATTACGAAGGACCACCCGCTTGTAAGAAAAGAGGGAAACTAATAAAAAGTGATCATTAGAAACTCCAGGAAGAACCAGTGTCTATGGTTAAATATTAGGAAGTATAATCACTTAACTAATTAATGGGCTGTATAGATAATTAACTAGAATCAAAGCCTCAAACACCTACATTGGGGGGTTATTGCTAGAACTTCATATACGTCTAGGAACTAGTGTGGTTCGTGCCCCAGTTCATTGTGTAATAACTAATCTTATGACCAAATTAAAGAAATCTATAGAAGATTATCACCAGTAATTATAAAGATCATTAACATCAGAAATTAATCATTCTAATAAACACGTATTATCTCCAGTGTACATGATCAGCATCCAATTAAATAATAGGATATAGAAGTAATGAATTTTAAAGTAAATAAGTGAATACGAAAGGTCTTAGCTTTAAGACGATTTCAATGACATCATTTACGACTCATCCTCGGGATCTCCGGAATTCCTCGTAGAAACACTGGGAGATGAATAACACGGAGTAAGGTAACAGCTCGTGGACTCCTCACATGCGAGCTGTAATTTAAGGGATATTACATAGCATTGAACTAGGCTACTGAAATATCTATATTCATGAAAATGGGAAAACAAATTAGTTATGGTACTAACATGGGTTTTGTTAAGGTCGCTCGATCTAACGCAAGCTGCCCTGACATATACAATCTCTAATGATGCATCAAAAGGGAATTATATACTTAGCTAAGGGGTACAGATTATGTTGAAGCTTGCCGAAACCGCGTCCCAAGCTCCAACTCTCGCAATGGCGTACACGTGGTTGATAGCTTGGCTTGAATGTCGACGAGTTATTAGTTGGCCGGTCACTGCAGATCACGTAGAACAATATTAACTAGTTCTATGTTGAGTACCAGTGTAATTCTTGCTGATAACTTCAACGTCACGTGTCTCAGACTCTGACACCAAGACCTTGTTGCTCAATTCCGCAATACGAGACTTCACGCCGCACTCAGGCGTCTCGTCCACCAACAACAACAATGGCTTCTCCTCCTCTCCCACTAGCGTCCCGCATTCGCCACAGAAATTATTTATCACGAATAATATTATTTCGCGTAATTGTGGCTGAAATGCTTTAATAAAGACTGGGTTGTAATTCTAGGGAGTTAAATATTATTACTTTCTCGTCTTATGGTAGTAAACAAGAAATGGAGAAGATTTTAGTTTTCTCCATGGCATTCATGCGTGACGGTAAAATTATTACTTGATAACAATTGTAACTAAAAACTCTCGATTTATAATTATTTGGGAGTTATGTTATCCGTAAATAATTTTCACACGGAATACTGATGATTTTAGAGAATCACATTCAATTCTCGAACACACTGGATATAAATGTGTTTAACTAGGTATAATCTGCCGCAATACTGGGCTTGGTTTCGTAAGAATTCCAGCATCCTTATACAGATATAATAGTTAGTTCATGTGAACAGTACTGTTAGTAAATTTTAGTAACTACAGTAATTAGTATATTTTAATACTAGTTTATAATAATACAATAGTATTGTATTAGTGTTGGAAATTTCCAACAACTGCTCCTTCAATCCGTCTTTATATATCCCAGCTCATCCTAACATCCTTAACAAATGTTATATAATAATACTACAGCAGTACTTTCACCTCATTATTACCTTACCTTACATCCCGTCTTCACAGTGATGTTTTATCATTACTGATTTTGTCTCATCATGCCTCATATGTCACTTGATGATGTATGGTGAAGTGAATGAGTTCATCATTAAGCAGGAGGCGTCGTGGCCAGACTGGGAGGGTGGACCCGGTATTCACTCGGTCACCAGTTCGACCACCTCCCTCCAGGCTTCCTTTTCTCCATATATTGGCCACAAAATACTTTAGTTTTAATTCGTTACTATTTTTCATCTATTTAGTCATATTTTAAATATTCAATCACGTTTTATTTACCAATTTTAGTAACTCTTATGCATTAAATTGTTTATTGTTACTATAGTATTACAAAACAGTAATAACGTGTTGAGTGTGTTGCAACAAAGAAATTACATACTGTGAGTGTTGCAACACATAAATAATCTGTTGCATTGATATAATACTAAGAGATAATACCATCGATCTATGGGGATTGTTCATATGCAGAGGTAAAGTGTTTTTAGTTTCCAACACAGGAAATAATGCATTGTCATAGTTACAACACAGAAAAAACGTATGGCAAGTCTGTACGTGTTGCGGTAGGCGTTGCAACACATAAATAACGTGTTGTAAGTGTAGTACCTGTCAGGAATAACAATCGCAACACATAACAACTCGGCAGTGAGTAATAGTTTCAACATATTTTTGTCCGTGATGTAAGACTCACAACACGGTATTCCTTTACGTTGCAACACTCACATATGCATTCCTGTTATATATTTGTGTATTTTCGTTCTCTATATATGGACTTTCATTTACAGCAAGGTTGCCATTCAGGATTCTTTTCTCTCTAGCATTCCTCTCTAACATGTTAAAAGGAATTTACCATAATTACCTTAACTATAACTTTAATATTATCATAATTACCGTAACTATAACTTTAATATTACCATAATTACCTTAACTAAAACTACAACTATACTATTACCATAATAACCTTAACTGTTGTTATAATATTACATAATTTAGTGAAAATACGTAATTTGTATGCCATTGAGAATCTATTTACTGAAGTCTTCAGTGTAGTGAGAGAACTTCAAGAAAATCATTGACAAAGTTTAGTGCAAGAATTTAAAACTTGTAAGTTTGTTCAAGTCATCCTCCTGTTTAGACAGTAGTTCTTATAACACTGTGTACCATAGTACATAGATTGACGTAGTAAGCAATCAGATGAGTGAGACAAGTAAACAAAACAAGTATTCCAAGGCCTAGTATAGCACACATATGTACTATATAAGGCCTCATGCAGAAATCGTGTATTAGGCCTATGAAGGTTAGGTTACGTTAGTTTAATTTGTCTTTGCAACATATATAAGAAACCATTTCCTGTTTGTCCAGTTTCAATAGTACCGATTTCAACTTTCTAATTGCGTTGCAAGTCGGTATATGTACTAATGTCCTCATCGGTACTACCAGTACTACCCAAACAGGAAGATAGGTTGGTATAAACACACTATAAAATCATGTTCCATTGATCTGTTTTTTCTGGGTTTTAAACACTTGTGAACAACTACAAGAAAAATCTTAATCTGATCTATACGTCAAATATACTGATGAATCCCTTTTTTTCTAAAAATCAACTGGGATTCCTGCCAGGCAATCATGAAAACATGAACAAACATGAATTGTACCAAATCAGCTTCAGGAGCCAGTAATGCTTAAGTTTAAACATGATGAAAGACTGATTATTAGAGTGAGAACATAAAGGTAAGCACATCCAGGTGAACACATAAAGGTGAACACATTTAAGTGAACAAATTTAGGTGAGCACAATTAGGTGAGCACATCTTGGTGAACATTTATGCATATAAACCTGTGCAAAAATTATAAATTTATTAGATAAATAACAAGTTCAATAACAAAATTATATACCTTAAAGAACTGGTGAGAATAACTGTGTACACTTCAGTTTGCTTAAATTTATTAGATCTGTGCTACTTATAAAATACGTTTGTGTTCGATCCCCGATGGTTCTCGGGCAGCGTTACTCCACCCCGTCCTCTTGCTTCTTGCAGAGTCCACGTTCGATCCCCGATGGTGTAAGTGGTATTTTTCCATTCCTTCATTTCGTCTCTATATATCCCAGATGAGCTTAATAGCCAATCCTAGAGCTATATAATCATAATGACCAGAAGTTTCTCTTCATATATACCTTACATAACCTTACCTCGTTTCCTTACAGAGATTCTTTTTCTCCTGATTTTTTCTTCTTATGACTCAAATGTCAATTAATGATGTATGATGAAGTGGATAAATATATGACTGTTGAGTTCTTCATTCAGTAGTAAGGGTGGTGGTCAGACTGGGAGGTCGGACCCGGTGTTCACCCGGTCACCAGTTAGAATTCTTAGTTATAGATTTAAGCTTCCTTTTTTCCATGTAATAACATATAATACTTTAGTTTTAATCTAGTACTATTTTTTTATCTATTTAATCAAATTTTAAATATTCAATCACATTTTATTTATAAATTCAAATCACCCTTTTCTAGATATGTAATCACGTTAAACGACATGAAAATAATAGTTGTGAGAGTTGTAACTTTGCAACACAGGAATACCATGTTAGTGTTTCAACACATAAAAATCATGTTGTGAGTGTTGCAACAGAGAAATATTATGTTGTGAGTTTTGAAACGCACGAATAATGTGTTGTGTGTGTTGCAATACAGAGCCAATTTGGTTTGGTTTTAAATACAAAACATATACGTGTTCCAACATCCACAACACGTTATTCCAGTGCTGCAGCATCAACCTCGCAACACCTCATTCCTGTGTTGCAACACTCAAAACACCTCATTTCTGTGTTGTAACACTCTCAACACGCTTTTTTGTGTTGCAACACTTACAAGACATTATTCCTGTGTGTTGCAACACTCACAGCATGTGAATGTATTAGTGTTATGTCTGAGTATTATTGTTTCTCTTTGATTGAAGATGAAAGGAAAATATCTGAAACAAATTATAACACGTTATAAAATAATTCTCCCTCCATCTGGTCTTTCTGCCTTAAAACACTTGAGTCCAACTATAAGAAAAATCGATATCTGATCTATACGTCAGATACACTGATATTGTCTATATTTGCTCTCATTCGTTCATTACTAAATTCACAAATCATACTGATTGAATTTTTATCATGTTATCGTTGTAAAAAAAACCTTGAAATGTACAAAATCAACTTTTGGTCTTAGTAATATTAAAAAAAGACTTTAAACTGCTGGCTATATACAGGAAGAAATATCGATAATTAAGGTGAACACTAGGTGAACACGTCTAGGTGAATACACAAGGTGAACACATATGGTGAACAAATTACCTATAAACAATTAATCCAAAATTTATGAATTGGATAAATACAAAGTTCAAAACTTCTATGATATAGCTTAAAAAAATTTTGATAACTTTATATACTTCATTTTGCTTAAATATATTTTAGATCCATGCTGAATATAAAATATATTTTTGTTCTATCCCCGATGGTCGAAGTGGTTGGGCACCGCTTCTTCAATCCATCCTTATACATCCCAGCTCATCCTAATATCCTTAACAAGTGCTATATATTAATACTGGAGCAGTACTTTCACCTCATTGTTACCTTACCTTACCTTACTTCACCTTACCTTACCTTACCTTACCTTATCTTACCTTACCTTACCTTACTTTACCTTACTTCACCTTACCTAATCTTACCTAACCTCACCTCACCTTACCTTACCTTACCATACCTTACCTTACCTTACCTTACCTTACCTTACCTTACCTTACCTTACCTTACCTTACACCGCATCCTCACAGATATTTTTTCCCCTACTGATTTTCTCTCATCATGGCTCATATGTCACATGATGATGTATGATGAAGTGGATGAATGTATGACTGCCGAGTTCTTCATTAAGCAGGAAGCGTCGTGGTCAGACTGGGAGGTCGGACCCGGTGTTCACGCGGTCACCAGTTCGAACCCTTTGTATAGTGAGCGCTTCCTTTTTTTCATATATTGGCCACAAAATACTTTAATATTAATTCAATACTATTTTTCATCTAATTAATCAAATATTTAATATTAAATCACGTTTTATTTATTACTTATAGAAACTTTTATATATTATATAATTTATTATTATTATAGTATTACGAAATAGTAATAACGTGTTGTGAGTGTTGCAACACAGCAACACCGTGTTGTGAGTGTTGCAACACAGCAACACCGTGTTGTGAGTGTTGCAACACAGCAACACCGTGTTGTGAGTGTTGCAACACAGCAACACCGTGTTGTGAGTGTTGCAACACAAGAACAACGTGTTGTGAGTGTTGCAACACAGCAACACCGTGTTGTGAGTGTTGCAACACAGCAACACCGTGTTGTGAGTGTTGCAACACAAGAACAACGTGTTGTGAGTGTTGCAACACAGCAACACCGTGTTGTGAGTGTTGCAACACAGCAACACCGTGTTGTGAGTGTTGCAACACAAGAACAACGTGTTGTGAGTGTTGCAACACAGCAACACCGTGTTGTGAGTGTTGCAACACAAGAACAACGTGTTGTGAGTGTTGCAACACAAGAACAACGTGTTGTGAGTGTTTCAACACAGCAACACCGTGTTGTGAGTGTTTCAACACAGCAACTACGTGTTGTGAGTGTTGCAACACAAGAACAACGTGTTGTGAGTGTTGCAACACAGCAACACCGTGTTGTGAGTGTTTCAACACAGCAACAACGTGTTGTGAGTGTTTCAACATAGCAACAACGTGTTGTGAGTGTTGCAACACAAGAACAACGTGTTGTGAGTGTTGCAACATAGCAACAACGTGTTGTGAGTGTTGCAACACAAGAACAACGTATGGTGAGTGTTGAACAAAACAAGGCATGAACAGCGTCAGCTGCCACTGAAGAGGTCACCAGGAGGACTCATGTCAAACCAAAAGGGATCTGGATAGACAGGATCAAATGTTTTGAGACCTTATCTTGGATCAATCTAAGAAAAACTTAAACTTGGTGCATACTCTATACTCTTCAGCATTTTTACTACCATTCCCAAGCCATGCAGGTGGTGTTGAGCCTTACTCAGCACAGATTTACACACCACCAGCACACCAGCTACGAGGTCTGCCGCCACACACAGCTGCCTTCTCAAGCAACATGCAGTCACGAGGAGTCAATCAATCAGCATACTGTCTGCAAACATCAGGTGCTCCATTACCATTGTTGGCAATCTCACACGCAGTTTTGTGAACACTCATCGTCCTGATGTGGTTATTGTGCTAGAAACATTTCTAGATGACAGGACTCCTGAGAACTTTGCTACAATTACTGGTTATACATCATGGATACAACGAGACAGGCAGGGTCCAGGAGGGGTGTTGCAGTGTGCATCAGCAAATCTGTGCATGCCCAACCCATTGATGTGGTCATCCCTTGTCATCTTGAAATTCTATTCTTTAAAATTTGCATAAATCCAGGTACCTAAATAACCTTATGTGCAATGTACAGACCTCAATGGCAGGGTGCATCCCCAATCAACTTCCTGATGTATAACCTAGACTCCCTGCTAATGCAGGACAACTGTCAGCACATTATAATTGTTGGTGACTTCAACCAGTATCTCATACAGAGGGATTTTGATAAACTCTTAGCAGTCTTCCAAAAACCTTGAAATTTTGTGATCTTTCAAACCCACATATCATGCTCGTCCCTTGATCCTGTCGTAACTGACCTTCCTGCAAGAACAGTTCACCGCAGACCTCTGTGATATTTTGGGTCTTCAGACCACCAGGCTCTCTTTACTACACTGGCTATCCCGAGAGATCAAGGTTTAGAACCTGTACGAACTACCTGGCTTTGGGACAGAAGGAACTGGCCCGCCCTCCGCTCAGAGCTTGAAGCAACTGATTGGAATGCCTTGCTCCAGGGGGGGACGTGAACAGACAAGTAAACGCTTTCACCTGTTGTATACTGGACCTTCAGAATAGGTATATCCATCACCGGCAGTATGTGACCAAACTCACTGATCAGCCTTGGTTTGGATATCGCGGCCGGATGGCAGCTGAAGCCGAAAACAAGGTCTGGAGGCAACCCGTCCTCTTAAAAATAACGTCACTTTTGGCTCGTATGCTCGATATGACTAAATTTGGACGTAATTTGAAATGAAATCGACTCACAAAAGTGACGTTCTGTTCCGTTTTCTATTTGAGTCGTCCGGCGTATGCGCAGAGGTTATACGAGGATACTTTAAATTAACGTTTTTCATACTGTTTTGAAACTTTATGAGAATTTCCTGCCCACCTAACCTATCAGAGGACCCTTAACTTACTGTTGTAGAAAAAAAAATCACAAATTTGTTTTCAATTTTTTTTCATTTTCAAATTACGTCCAAATTCGGCCATTCGGGCAAACGGCCAAAAGCGACGTTTTTTTTTTAAGAAGACAGGTTGGGAGATTTATAAGGCATCCATCGGCTCATAACGGAAACATTTATAGACAATCTTGTCGAATAATGAAATAAGCTCAGAAGTGGGCTATTTCCAGATGGGAATCCGAAACTCGAAGAAAACATCTGGAAGTTTCTGGAAGGGTTGGATCCAAGGACTGGTGGTCCCTGGTGAAAGATAGGCAGGGATTCTCATCTAAGAACACAATACAACCTCTAAACCGGGTGGATGGTGGTTTTGCAACCAGCAATAAGTAGAAGGCTGATCTACAGCCAAACAACTCTGCTGTCAAGGTGCAGGTCCCTGATCCTGAACGTCAACCATCACATCTTGCCCCAAGCACTGTGTCAAGGATGACTGAAGTGGTTATTAAGCAGGCTGAAGTTCTCCATCTCCTTAACACGCTAGACACAAGCAAAGCTGTGGGGCCAGATAAGGTCAGTCCACGACTACTACGCAGCTGCACTGGCCTGTTGGCTCCACCTCTCACGTGCCTCTTCCAACTCTGCCTAGCTCGAGGAATGTGTTCATCCTTATGGAAGAAGGCAGAAAAACCTTATATGAAGCAAAAGTTCGCTCTAATCCAGAGTATGCACCCCTTTCCTGGATCGCCTGCCCCGCATCATTCATAACACTGTTAGACAAAGTGGAGAGACGGGTAAGAAGGCTCATCTCTAGTCTTGACCAAGTCTGACGGGAACGGTCTGAACATCAGAGGCTGCAACACCGTCGTGACGTTGGTGGTCTTACTGTTATGTACAAGGCCAACATCCTCAAAGTTCCGCACCTGGTCCAACTTTGTGGACTACCAGTAGTTGCCACCCGTAGCACTAGGCTATCAATTTTATATAGTTACATGTTGGAAGCATCATGAGCGATGAATCATTCTTAGGCTTACTCACATTTGGAACTTGTTCGCTCACCAGGTTGATACACGGGGATCAGGTCAACTGATCACATGAAGGCTCTGGCACACAGTTGGTTACAGCCTCGCCCTGTTCCTTATATGATTGTTACCTAATGTTGGTAATGAATTAACGGTATTTCAACTGATGCATTTGACAGGCTCATGAAATAAAGAGGCAACTAGGAATAGGTTTTCTTGCAGCTTATCCAGGTTCCTTATATGATAGTTTCCTCTGTGATACTTTCAAAATGCATTCTAATGAAACAAATGAGTTTTCTAGGAGGAGGCTTCATATGAGATGAGGTAGGATAAAAGCTCTTGCTTGCAGTTTCAATAGGTACGTCATTTGACAGCCAATATGAACTCACGTTATAATTACAAAAGCAAAAAGAATAGAGAGAGAGAGAGAGAGAGAGAGAGAGAGAGAGAGAGAGAGAGAGAGAGAGAGAGAGAGAGAGAGAGAGAGAGAGAGAGAGAGAGAGAGAGAGAGAGAGAGAGAGAGAGAGAGAGAGAGAGAGAGAGAGAGAGAGAGAGAGAGAGAGAGAGAGAGAGAAATATAACTCATGGGGGTATTAACAACCAGGAAGACTCGTGGCCAGGTTGTGGGAAAGATCGGCGGAGTCCTGACGGTCTCCAGGTCAAGCCAACGAGTTGCAGAGCTTCCTTTTGTCTTTACTTTTTTAAAAACAAATAATTTTTCGGTAAGCAGCTTTGGATAATCACTAGCTATCACTTGTTTAATCATTGGCTATGACTGATTTATTTGTATGAGTTTCTTCATGATGGATTTGATCCAACTGTCAATGTATGTATCTGTACACTTTTGTCACCATCTAGCGTCCTTTGAAAATTTCAACTATCACAGTCTATAAACCATCGTCACCAGTTTGCGTCGCTGGAACTCTCCACCAACACAGTCTATACACCATGGTCACCAGTAGACCATTATCAACAGGTTGATACACGGGAGATCAGGTCAACTGATCACATGAAGGCTCTGGCACACAGTTGGTAACAGGCTGATTCTGTTCCAAAATGTTTTCTTTAATTTTTATAAAAGAAATACTGTAATTTTTCGGTAAGCAGCTTTGGATAATCACTAGCTTAATCATTGACTATGACTGATTTATTTGTGTGAGTTTCTTCAAGACTATTTGATCCAACTGTCAATGTATATATCTGTACAATTTTGTCACCAGTTATCTACTAGGGACTCTCCTACATCATAATCTGTACACCTTAATCACCAGCTGTGACCTGGGAACTCTTCTACATGTGTATCTACATGTCAAACATGTCAGGTCACCAGTTAGTCTCTTGGGAACTTTTCACAATCACAGTCTGAACACCATTGTCATCGGATTGAGTCGTGGGAACTCTCCATCACAGTATGTAAACAATGGTGACTAGTTTGCATCATGAGAATCAGCTTGCGTCACTCTCTCTGCCTCACTGCCTCTGCCTCTCTTTCTCTGCCTCTCTGTCTCTGCCTTTGCCTCTGCCTGTCTGCCACTCTGCCGCTCTGTCTTTGCCTACTTACTTCTGCGTCTGTGCATCTGCATCTCTGTCCCTTCCTCTCTGTCTCTGCCTCTGTCTCTCTGTTTCTACCTCCCTGCCTCTGTCTCTCTGTCTCTACCTCTCTGTCTATGCCTCTTTGTATCTGCCTCTCTCCCTCTCTCTCTCTGTCTATACCTCTTTGTCAATGTCTCTGTCTCTATTTCTCTGAATTTGCCTCTCTCTCCTCTCTCTCTCTCTCTCTCTCTCCTCTCTCTCTCTCTCTCTCTCTCTCTCTCTCTCTCTCTCTCTCTCTCTCTCTCTCTGCCTCTCTGTCTCTGCCTCTGCCTCTCTGTCTCTGCCTGTGCCTCTCTGTCTCTGCCTCTGCCTCTCTGCCTCTCTCTCTCTGTCTCTGCCCCTGCTTTTGCCTGTGCCACTCTGCCTCTGTCTCTGCTTCTCCGTCTCTGCCTCTCTGCCTATGCCTCTGTGTTTTTGTAACTTTGTCTCTACCTCTCTGTCTCTGTCTCTCTGTGTCTGCCTCTCTTTTTCTACCTCGCTGTCTCTGCTTCTCTGTCACTGCTTCTATATTTCTGCCTCTCTTCCTCTGCCTCTCTGTAACTGCCTTTGCCTCTGTTTCTCTGCCACTCTGTCTCTGCTTCTCGGCCTCTGCTTTTCTGTCTCTGTCTCTGACTTTATGTCTCTGTCTCTCTGCTTCCGCCTCTCTGCCTCTGTCTTTCTGTCTCTCTGCATCTCTGTCTCTCTATCTCTTTCTCTGCCTCTCAGTATGGGCCTTTCTGTTTCTGCCTCTCTCTCTCTCTCTGCCTCTCTGTCTCTGCCTCTCTACCTCTACCTCTCTTTCTCTGCCTCTCTTTCTATGCATCTCAGTCTCCACCTTTGCCTCTCTACCTCTACCTCTTTGTATCTGCCTTTCTATTTCTGTCTTTTAGTCTCTACCTCTCTGCCCATGCCTCTCTGCCTTTGCCCCTGTCTCTGTCTATGCCACTCTGTCTCTTTGCCTCTCTGTCTTTGCCTCTGACTTTCTGTTTCTGCCATTGCCTCTGCTCCTACCTCACTGCCTCTCTACCTTTCTGCCTCTATATCTGTCTCTGCCTCTCTGTCTCTTCCTCTGTCTCTCTGTCTCTGCTTCTGCCCTTGCCACTGTCTCTGTTCTGTCTCTGACTTTCTTTCTCTGTACATCTGACTCTGCCTCTCTGTCACTGCCAAACTATTTCTGCGTCTCTTCATCTGCCTCTGCCTCTTTGTATGCTTCTCTGTCTGTTCCTCTCTGTCTTTCCCTCTCTGCCTTTGCCTCTCTGTCTCTGCCTTTCTTTCTCTGCTTCTCAACCTCTGCCTCTCTGTCTCTACCTCTCTGTCTCTGCCTCTCTGTCTCTGCTTCTCTGTCTCTGCCTCTGACTCTCTGCCTCTCTGCTTCCGCCTCTCTGTCCATGTCTTTCTGCCTCGGCCTCTTTGTCTGTGCCTCTTTCTGTCTCTCTTTCTCTCTGTCTCATCCTCTGCATCTCTGTCTCTGCCTCTCAGTTTCTGCCTCTCTACCTCTCTTTCTCTGCCTCTCTTTCTCTGCCTCTCTACCTCTACCTCTCTTCTCTGCCTCTCTACCTCTACCTCTCTTTCACTGCCTCTCTTTCTCTGCATCTCTGTATCTGCCTCTATGTCTCTGTCTCTGCCTCTATGTCTCTGTCTCTGCCTCTCTTTCTCTGCATCTCTATCTCTGCATCTATGTCTCTGTCTCTGCCTCTCTGTCTCTGCCTCTATGTCTCTGTCTCTACCTCTCTGTCTCTGCCTCTATGTCTCTGCCTCTCTTTCTCTGCCTCACTTTCTCTGCCTCTCTGTCTCTGCCTTTCTGTCTTTGCCTCTCGGTTTTATATCTGTCTCTACATCTCTTTCTCTGCCTCTCTTTCTTTAACTTTCTGTCTCTTCGTCTGCCTCTCTGTCTCTGCTTCTCTGTATTTGCCTTTCTCTCTCTGCCTCACGGTCATTGCCTTTCTCTCTATCTCTGCCTCTGTCTCTGCCTCTGTCTCTGTTCCTCTGTCTCTGCCTCTCTGTCATTACCTCTCTGCCTCTGCCTCTATGTTTCTGTCTCTCTCCCTCTGCCACACTGACTCTGCCTCTCTGTCTCTCCCTTTCTGTATCTGCCTCTCCGTCTCTACCACTGGGCCTTTACCTCTCAGTCTTTGCCTTTGTCTCTCAGTCTTTTCCTCTGCCTCTCTGTCTTTGCCTCTCTGTCTCTGCTTCTCTGTCTCTGCCTCTGCGTCTCTGCCTCTGACTTTGTCTCTGCCTCTGTCTCTTTCTTTGCCTCTCTGTCTGCCTTTCTGTTTCTGCCTCTGTCTCTTTCTCTGCCCCTCTGTTTCTGCCTCTCTGTCTGCCACTCTGCCTCTGCCTCACGGTCATTGCCTCTCTTTCTATCTCTGCCTCTGTCTCTGTTCCTCTGTCTCTGTCTTTCTGTCTCTGCCCCTCCTTCTCTGCCCCTCTGTTTCTGCTTCTCTGTCTCTGCCTCTCTGTCTCTGCCTCTATCTCTGCCTCTGTCTCTGTTCCTCTGTCTCTGCCTTTCTGTCTCTGCCCCTCTTTCTCTGCCTCTCTGTCTCTGCTTCTCTGTATCTGCCCATCTATCTCTGCCCATCTGTCTCTGCCACTCTATTTCTGCCTCTCTGTCTCTTCCTTTCTCTCTCTGCCTCATGGTGTTTGCCTCTCTGTCTCTGCCTCTGTATCACTACCTCTGCTTTTCTGTCTCTGCATCTCTGTCTCTGACACTGCCTTTCTGCTGGTCTGCTTCTGCATCTCTGTCTATGCCTCTGCTTCTCTGTCTCAGCCTCTCTTCTCTCTCTCTCTTGTTGTTCTCTCTCTTTCTGTTCACGTGTCTTATAATCTCTTCTTCTTCTATGATCCTTCCCCAAGTCAGTGGTAAGTTCTCAGAACTGGCAGCAGCAAGTAACAGTGCAAGGAATAAAGGGGGGGGGGGGAATACACAATTACACCTACAAAAATATTTATCAACTTTAGTTATACCTCACCAATATGTTATATATATTGAATTATAACTACTCCTATGTACACTGTGTCACTTTCACCCAGGACACTCAATATAGCTGTAGTGTTCATCAAATCCCGGTGAGTCCACTATTTTCACGTATATGTCGTCCACGCTCTATGGTAATCGCCGGTGAGTTTACCTTCCTCAACATGGGCAAGTCCAAGCACCGTATTGTCACGGTGATCCACTACCCCACATCCACTCTCCAGAAACACACTGGCAGAGGGCTTCAGCAACACGTTGACAGGGTTCTCAAATAATCACGTACAGGGGTAGCTAACAACCTGGCAGAAGTCTTTAGCAACACTTCTCAAGAGACAAGCACTAAGGTCGCCTCGTATCTCCTCTTGCCCAAATCCCGGGTACGTCGGTCAATACAACACTGCCTAAATCCAGCAGCTAACACACTGCTACTTCAAACGGCGGCAACTTTGTCCTCTCTTGGTCCTCCTGACAGGACCAAGTCAGGAGTTCTGGACTGCCCAAGGTGAACTGTCAGCACAATCGCCCCCTCACATCACCTCGGTGAACATAAACATCATTATCTAGATAGTCAGTATGCTGGGTGACCTTAAGATAACACCGGGAAACTGACATTGTAATTACATGCACAACCTAGATGGCGTTGATATTGTTACGCCATCCACCAGAGGTCATCAAATTCGACCTCACCTCCTAACTGAGGTATGAAACAGGAGCCTTTCACTGACACCACGCCACTGCCAACAGATGGCGTTGTCTGTATCTCATCTAATTCTTGGGAGTTGGAATGCAGCTCTAGAGATGGCACCGAAATCGCCACTCCACACCCCAGCAACAGTGTTGATACCGTAACTCCTCCCCACCAAAAAGAATTTGGTTTGATTTCTAAAAAGAAAATAAACCAAATTAGTATGTTTGAATAAAACCAATCTCACTTATGCAGATAGTTGACCAATGTTAGGAGAAAGTCCTGCTCTAGGAACTGTATTAATAAAGATGTCTTGACCACAGTGAACACCAAGGAGTTGAATGGCGACCACCGGCCAGGTCAGACGCTCCTGAGGTCTCTGCTCCTGGCTAGTGTTTACGTTGGGCGATTGCTGGTTTGCTCTGCTGGTGGTGGTTTGCCACTAACAGGGTGATGTTTGGCTTGGCCATGGGGACTTCTCGCCCTCCAGTGAAGAGGACATTGTCGGCAAGTCTGGCATTTACGGTGCCGGTGTACCATCTGTTGGATGGTGTCACCCTAGTGGACGTGCTGCATGTGCAGCTGTCGGACCTAGTGGACGTGCTGCATGTGCAGCTGTCGGACCTAGTGGACGTCCAGCTGCTTCAGGGCAACCGTGCTGTGGTCAAGTTCCACCTTCAGGCTGCCATTCAGGCGTTTCTCGAGCGGTGTGAGGGGCGTGTTTACCCTCTCCCTGATACTGCTGGTTCTGTTAAGGTGGTGAATCTTAGTGTCGTCTTGATTCTGTGGCGGTGTATGGTGCCCCCTTCGAATTTCAGGACAATTTTTACCCTACACCCTACTGTTTTGAACGATTTGGGACTGTTAAGTGTTCGTTTGAATAAGGTCCTTGCCGGGCACTTTGCTGGTATGCTTGACAGCTCCTGCACCCCTGACGATGTCGCTGAAGAGTAGTGTCCCGTTGTTGATGTCCGTGTTGGGTTACACGCTATGCTGACTGTATTGGGGACAACCGCGCACCAGTTATAGGTGTGGTCACGAGGGTCATCTGGCTGCAGCGTGCAACGTGAGAACAACTGGTAGGGTGCATATTTTTCGTGTGGTGGATTTTCCATTGCTGTTGCATTCGGACGGTACTGAGGATGGAGTGGGTACTGTGCCTGAGGCACCTGATTGCCTGTCTGCTGCTCCGCCTGTTGAGGCACGTTCTACGGCCTATGCGACACGTCTGGTAACTGCTGTGGCCCCTGGTGTAGTTGAGCTCGTGGGAGTGGAGTGGTGTGGTGTGACCTGTCTCGAAGCGTTCACGGCTTGCTCGGAATGTGTCTCCCCTTCGTGGTGTGCCTTGGGAGGAGGTGGGGGAGTATGGTGCTCTGGCATCCCCCACCGTAGATGACGGGGCTGTGAGGGGCCCCGAGTTGCTACCTGTGCCTCCTCATGCGTCTCCTACTATTGGATTCCCGCAGTGGGGGTCGTCCCCTGATGATCGGGACCTCAACCTGTGTTATGGAAAGATGTTCGCCGGGGGGCCTCGGCTCCTGTACCCAGTGGCGGGGTCGATGCCGCGCCTGCAGTTCCCCCTCCTTTGTTGCCCCGGTCTGGGGGAAGCCTTGTCCCGGCTGCCGGGGTCGTGGCCCGTGATGGACAGGTGTTGGACCCTTATCGGAATGCCTGGTTGCTTCCGATCTCGTGGTGCTCATCCACTATCTGGGTGTCGCGGGCGAAGGAGTGTGTTTATAGATTGCTGGATAAGATGTCTCAGCCGAAGGCGCCGCCTGGTGGCCAAGTGTCCTTTGAAACGTTAATGATTTGGGAAGCATACTGCTTGTACTTTCCGAGATATTTCCATTAACATTATTATTGCAATAATGGAAGGATTAGTGAAGGATTTGGTGAGTCTGGTTGGAGCTCTGAGAGCAGAGAATGATTCCCTGCGGGAGGAGGTACGACGGCTGAGACTTCGGGAGGAAACGAAGGAGGAGGCCAGTGTTGACGGGACCTCATTAAAAAGGACTGACGGGACCAGTATTAAGAAGACCTCGTCTTGGCAAGTTGTGAAAGACAGGGGGTCTTAAGAAGACCTTGGCAAAACCGACAACTAATAGCCTACACCTAAGGACTTTTAATGCATTGTTCAAAGAGGAGGCAAAGCAACGAGGAGCATTGAAGCGCAGGTTCCTCAAACTGCTCGAAAGGAAAAGGGAGAATCGAAGCGAATTTTGGTTGTGGGAGATTCCCAGGTGAGGTATTTAGACAGAACGTTTTGTGTCAGAGATAGGGGGAACAGATTAAGGGTTTGCTATCCGGGAGCTGGAATTGGTGATATTGTTGGAAACATGAATGATATTATGACGGAAAATGGAAACAAACCTATTATTTGTATTAGTGCAGGGGGTAATGATGTTGGGCAAGTTAGGAGTGAGGAACTAATAAAGAGATTCAGGACAGCCATTGAATTAGTTAGGAGCAAGGGAGGAATCCCGATCATATGTGGCATTCTTCCAAGAAAGGGAGTGGGAAATGAATGGATGTCGAGGGCACTTGGTGTCAATTGCCGGCTGGAAAGATATTGCAAATCAAATGCAATATCTTTCATAGACAACTGGGAACACTTCTATGGAAGAAATGAAATGTATACTCGTGATGGGGTGCATCTATCGAGGGCTGGGGTTGTTGCTGTTGCGAACTCGTTGGAAAAAGTGGTTAGAGGTGTTTGTTTGGGTTTAAACTGTTAGTAGATAGAGGTATGGGAATTGATTTGGAGAAAGAAGATAATAAAAGTATGTGTTTGGAGGAGAAAGGAATTGGCAAAATGATCAGGGAAAGAGAAGGGACTCAAAATAACAATTCACTTAGGGTATATTACACTAACAGTAGAAGTCTAAGAAATAAAATTAACGAATTAAATGCTCTTGTCTGCACAGAAAATATAGATATTATTGCACTTACCGAAACGTGGATGAATGTAGAAAATAGGGAACTATTAGCTGAATATCAAATAAATGGATTTAAACTATTTCACACAGATAGATATATTAGACGAGGAGGTGAAGTAGCCATATATGTTAGGGACAATTTGAAATGTAGTCTCAAAGAGGGAATCAAAACTGAGCCACACACAGAAACTATTTGGATAGAATTAAACGAAAAAGCTAATAATATTATAATAGGAGTTATATATATGGCCACCAAATTTAGACAGGATGGAAGCAAAGCATCTATGGGATGAAATATCTAGAGCATCTAGATCTAACAGTATTTATGTCATGGGTGACTTTAATTTTAGTGGAATAAACTGGTTGAACAAAACAGGGAATAGTGAAGCAGAAGATTTTCTAGAATTAATTGACGATTGCTTTCTTACGCAACACATTAAGGAACCAACACGGGAAAATAATATTTTAGATTTAGTGTTAACTAACAGGGAAACACAAATTAATGACATCGAAATAGGGAGTGAGCTAGGGAACAGTGATCACAAAGAAATCAGATTTAGCATAGAATGGAATAGACATGTAGGAGAAAATTCTGTTAAAGTGCCAGATTTTCGAAAAGCTGATTTTAATAGCCTAAGAAATTTTTTGGGTCAAATTGATTGGAAAGTCTTGGGTATGGGGTGTGGGCCGGTCTTGGAGCGAGACATGAACCCAGCGATAGGTGACTTAAATGGGGATTTCGATGTGGATTCAATATATAACTTATTTAAGAATATTCTAAACAAAGCACAGGAACGTAGTATACCATACAAATTGAATAGATCGAATACTAATGACCCAAAGTGGATAACAAAGAATTTGAAGAACCTTATAGGTAAAAAGAGAGCTTGGTACAAAATGATTATAAATGGGGAGGTCACTTTAGAACAGGAATTCGTACAACTGGTTAGAAATGTTAAAAAAGAGATAAGGAAAGCAAAAAGAAACTATGAAGTTCGCATAGCAGGGCAAGCAAAGACAAATCCTAAAGGGTTTTTTCAGTTATATCGTACTAAGACTAGGGAAAGGATACGTCCATTAAAAACTGAGACAGGTCAAATAACAGATAGTGATGAAGAGATGAGTAGTAATTTTAATAAATATTTTGTATCTGTATTTACTAAAGAGGAACTTAACAATATGCCTTCAGCCAAACAAGTCTATGTGGGTGGGGACGAGGACAGGTTGACGAGTTTAGCAGTTACCAGGGAGGATGTTCTTAAACAAATAGTAAAACTCAAACCAAAGAAATCCCCAGGGCCGGATGAAGTGTTTGCCAGGGTGCTTAAAGAATGCAAAGAGGAGCTTTGTGACCCACTCTCAACCATATTTAATAAATCAATAGGGTCAGGCAGAGTGCCAGAGTTTTGGAAAGTTGCTAATGTGATACCAGTTTTTAAGAAAGGAGATAGATCACTTGCGTCTAACTATCGACCAATTAGCCTAACGTCTATTGTGGGAAAGTTACTCGAATCTATAATAGCAAATAAAATTCGTCTTCATCTTGAAAAACATAAATTAATAATTGAGTCGCAGCATGGTTTTATAAATGGCCGTTCATGTTTAACAAATTTGTTATCTTTTTATTCTAGCATTGTTTAGGCAGTTGTTAGTGGTATGGATTGCGATGTTGTGTACCTTGACTTTAGCAAAGCTTTTGATACAGTGCCACATGAAAGACTGATTAAAAAGATAGAGTCTCATGGTATTGGGGGTGCTATATTAAGCTGGATTAGGGCATGGCTATACCAAAGGAAACAGAGAGTTAGTATAAATGGAGTCAAGTCAGAGTGGGAAAACGTTGTAAGTGGAGTGCCTCAAGGCTCTGTCCTGGGACCTCTGTTGTTTATAATATATAAATGATTTAGATTCAGGTTTGAGTAGCAACATTTGCAAATTTGCCGATGATACGAAAATCGGTAAGGAAATTAATTCGGAGGAGGACTCACTATCACTTCAAGTTGATCTAGATAGGGTTTTGAAATGGTCGAAGGATTGGCAGATGCAGTTTAATGCTGATAAATGTAAAGTTCTGAGGTTAGGTAATGATGATAGGGTTACAAGATACGAGCTAGATGGTGTTGAGATTGCGAAGTCGAATTGCGAAAGGGATCTGGGAGTTATGATTAGTAAGAATTTAAAACAAAAGGATCAATGCATAAATGTTCGTAATAAGGCAAATCGGACACTTGGATTTATTAATCGCAGCGTTAGTAACAAGACACCTGGTGTGGTTCTCAAGCTATATCTTGCTCTAGTTTTGCCCCATTTAGATTATGCAGTTCAGTTTTGGTCGCCATATTATGGAATGGATATAAATTCACTTGAACGTGTCCAGCGTAGGATGACTAAGTTAATTCCCCAAATTAGAAATCTTTCATATGAAGAAAGATTAACAAAGCTTAAGTTGCATTCACTGGAAAGGCGAAGAGTTAGGGGTGACATGATAGAGGTTTACAAGTGGGTGAATGGACATAACAAAGGGGATATTAATAGGGTATTTAAAGTATCAACACAAGACAGAACACGAAACAATGGGTATAAATGGGACAAGTTTAGATTTAGGAAAGACTTGGGTAAATACTGGTTCAGTAACAGGGTTGTTGATTTGTGGAACCAATTGCCGCGTAACATTGTGGAGGTGGGGTCCCTCGATTGTTTCAAGCATGGGTTGGACATGTATATGAGTGGGATTGGGTGGTTATAAATAGGAGCTGCCTGGTATGGGCCAATAGGCCTTCTGCAGTTGCCTTTGTTCTTATGTTCAGGGCTGCCAACACTTCGTATAATTTTGGCACTAGACCCACTAGTAATACACGTAACATCAACCTGTCTAGACCTGCCACTCGATACACCATTTATTTCACTACCAACATCCTCAATTACTTCATGGTCCTTTCCATCTTCCACGATAATCGTTGGGCGATTGTCCTGTCCTTGATACCGCTCCACCATGCTTATGGGTGCTATCAACTGCTTGTCTGTCCACTGGTTCTTGGTCACCTCTCTCATTACAAACATGAGGAATATATAAAATACACCTAAGAACCATTGTGCTAAACGAGGAATAACATTTACAAGCCTGCAATGTCCATAATGGGGTGTTTTCATAAGCGTGGCTCGGAACATTGAGGACACTACAACCTGTGCACATGTCTCTGAAGTCTGGGGAGTTCTTGGTCGGTTCCGTGAGCACCGCAGCTTATCATTCCGCAAGTACAGGTTACCTGCCATCGTGCCAGACTCTAGGGTATCTGTGGGTGCTTGCTCTTGAGGTTCATTCTCTTCCTCAGTTATCCATGTCGCGTTAGTCCAGTGTTTCGGTTCGGGAGTAGAGTCCAGAGAGTTCTCTGGAGTGCTCTCAGCAACCCGTGGGGTAGGTATAGGGTCAGATAAGTCATTGAATCTCAACTGTGTCTAGGATAAAGGTTTGCACTGCTACTACAGGTCTTACCACCTCTTCAACCGGATCGTTCACAACCATGGGATGGTTACTGTCGAAACCCAACACTAAGTCATTGGCCATTCACTTTTTCTTCCCTCTCTCTTCTATCTCTTCTTCTTCTCTCTATTCTTCTCTCTCTCTCTCTCCTCTCTCTCCATCTATCTCTTCTCTTCTCTCTATTCTTCTTCTCTCTCCCTCTTCTTCTCTCTCTCTCTCTCTCTCTTCATCTCTCTTCTCTTCTCCTCTCTCTTCCATCTCTCTTTCTTCTCTCTCTCTTCCATCTCTCTTTCTTCTCTCTCGTTTCTCTCTCTCTCTCTCTCTCTCTCTCTGTTACGGCCCTCTCGGGACGCAACGGGGTCCTTACTCTGATGTTGTTAGAGGAAGATATATGTATCCGTTCCCAAGCCAGTATTGGCTATCAAGGGATGAGATCCGTGACGCAATTAACTTAAAGGGAGTAGGGAAAGAAAGCTAAGAACTTAATATTATAATTATTACCATCACCTATTAAATATATAAAAATTAAACGTGCACAGGGGGAGGGTATTAACACTATACAAGGGGATTAATCCTTCATCGTGGTCTTCTGCTGAAGACGCTGGTGCCACACAACTTGGTGCTGAGTCCTTGGTGCTTTCTTCGTGGCCTCACGACGTGTCCTCTGAGAATGCCGAGCCTACCCGGGCCACAGGTCAGCCAAAACGCAGGTCCACTGGGGGCACCGTCGTGGAGGCCGTCAACCACACGTCCAGCTGGTCTGCTGGCAGGTACTGAGCCACCAAGGCTGGTACGGCCACTCCACGAACGATATAAGGGGTACGCCCTAGACAGGAGCCTCGTGTGATATCACAAATCACCCTCCTGTCCTCAATACCCCAGTGGATGATCGTCTCCAACAGTCGGTCCCGGGTAAATCCTTTCACTGCCACTCCAATGGCAGGCTAACACACCACAGTGTTCTTCCGGGGGACGACGTCACAACAGCTGCAGCAAACTTAACAGTATGGAGACTGGCTGCCTCGGGTAGACTGACTCAACCTTCAACACAGCGGTCCCAGGTCGACTCTGTAAACAGACACGTCATCAATGACTGGGACACATTAAAACACCTTACTTACGGGCTCGGGCACAAACACCTGACGTATCCAGTCCATAGATGGCGCTGTCGTCGGAGCATCACCTCACCAGAGGTCAGTGGCGGCGTTGTAGAGTGCTGAACGGGACTGGAAACTGGCCCTCGTAGCTGATACACGGTATCCTCATCAGGTGTCGTCGTCCGTTTGGCGGGGGTTTCGGGAGCTGACCCACAGATGGCGTGGTTGTCACTGCTCCAGGCTCGGACGCTGGATCCGGGTTCGTAACACTCTCTCTCTCTCTCTCTGTCTGTCTCTCTCTGTCTGTCTGTCTGTCTGTCTCTCTCTCTCTCTCTCTCTCTCTCTCTCTCTCTCTCTCTCTCTCTCTCTCTCTCTCTCTCTCTCTCTCTCTCTCTCTTTCTCTCTCTCTCTCTGTCTGTCTCTCTCTCTCTCTCTCTCTCTCTCTCTCTCTCTCTCTCTCTCTCTCTCTCTCTCTCTCTCTCTCTCTCTCTCTACTCTCCTTTCTTTAGGACGTTAAGTGATGACCATTTTGGAAAGAGAGTTCTCAGGACGCTAACTGATGACCGTGGTGGACAGACTGTGATGGAGAGTTACCAGGTGATAGCTAGTGAACATGGTAGAAAGTCTGTTATTTATAGAGGTCTCAGGACGCTACGTGGTGACCAGCACGTGGAGTTGGGCCGCAGACTGGTACAATTATTTAATAAAGTCAGGATATGATATTGGAGCGTTGCTGGCTTGTAGCAGCTTAAAGTGTTGTCCAGTATTATTATATATTTTTGCTGTTTCTATTTTTATGTAATAAATGTCGTTTGTTAACAGCTGGTTTTTGCTCTTGTCCTGATGAAGCTTCTTGGATGGCGAAAGAGAGAGAGAGAGAGAGAGAGAGAGAAGAGAGAGAGAGAGAGAGAGAGAGAGAGAGAGAGAGAGAGAGAGAGAGAGAGAGGAGAAGGACACGGTTGCACATTGGTTGACAGAAGACAATAACTCACAAAAGAGGATTTAGGATATCATCGCAAATAAGGAGAGAGTGGGAAGTCACAGTGACTCGAGTGGGGAAACTCGTGAAAACAAGTCCAGTTTTGGAGCCACACTCCCTGAATAAAGGCGACGCTGAACCGCTCTCCAAGAACAAAACGCTTACAGGGTGATCTCCCAAAAAATTGCAAGCTCCCAATGTCCATTGTTGGTCGACCGAAGGCAGCGGAAGTGTGGTTGTTTAGGTTGGCTTTTTTTCTATCAGTGAGTGGTTGGGGACTCTGTTCGAATGTAAGCAAGTTGTGTCTGGTGCAATAACCAATTCGTTTTGGTAAAATCCCCAAACCCCCAGATATGGTGGAGAGTTCCCAGGACGCTAAGTAGTGACCATGGTGGACAGACTGAGATGATGGAGGTGTCATCAATAGTTACCCAGGTGATAACAGGTGACAGTTGTGTGCAGATACAACATTGAGTGAATTATCAAGTCCATTGTAAAGAAATTCAAACAATGTAACCTCAACCTATTTACCAAAAATATATTTGTTTAATAAAAAGTAAAAAAAAAAAAAGTCTGTCGATCTTCAATGTTGGGCTTGACCTGGAGACCGTCAGGACTCCGGCAGTCGATGGCCCCACAACCTGGCCACGACTCCTTCCTGGGTGTTTAACACCCCAGTAGTTTTTTTTTCTCTCTCTCTCTCTCATCTCTCTCTCTCTCTCTCTTCGTCTCTCTCTCTCTCTCTCTCTCTCTCTCTCTCTCTCTCTCTCTCTCTCTCTCTCTCTCTCTCTCTCTCTCTCAGCCTTTAAAAAAACAGCTGAAGAAACTCTTGGAAAAATTGTACTCGCGGATGTTTTCAAAACCTCGGAAATACTTTGAGAATTTGGAATGAGATGTCAAAACGCAGAGATTGCAAAGTAACTCGTTAGGGACACTTCGTCTACAAGACTCAAGACTTTGTCTACAAGACTTGTGAAAGAGATAATTTCTATCTTAATAGAAAATGTGAGGAAACAAGAGAGTTTTTCAATCACAGACAACAAACAGTTTGTATTCATCTTCGTGAGACTGTAAATGTCATTAGCAAGTCGCATCTGATGGTACCTGTTCGATACAGGGGTTCAAATACAATTGATAAATAAATGTTTTTCCGCTTTCCTCTTGTCTTGAGAGATCGCGTGATTAATAATGTTTTCAACAAGGTTGATGCATACTTCAACACACCAAGTGATGGTTAAAAGTGGGAAGGTTGTACAGGTGTCTGTTGATGGAGCTCCAGCAATGTTGGGTCGCCTCAGTGGCCTCTCGGCCTCAGGCAAAAAGCAAAAGTAAAAAATAGTATTTACCCACTATATGATCCATCGCCTGACATTGTTTGTGAAGCTGTTGGAACTTGGACTGGAAGCTGTCATGTATAAAGTAATCAATATTATCAATGTTGTCAAAGGTCATGTACTAAACACGCGGCTCTTTCGTGATTTATGTGACTATAGAGAGGCTTAATATTCAGTCCTCCTTTTTCACACACAAGTATGGTAGCTTTCTCATACAAATGTCCTCAGTCGAGTGTGAGCTCTCAGAATTGAACTAGAAATCTTTCTGGTGCGTAAAAACCATGCCCTTGCTGACACGTTGAGAACATCCACTTGGCTTGCAGATCTTGCATTTTTAGTTGACATCTCTGATTGTGTGAATTTATTGAACAAGAAATTGCAAGGAAAAACATAAGTGTCATTTTAGCTTGAATTTTTTTCTCAGCATTTAAACCCAAGCTGTTGTACAGGAACGAGAAAGTGGAATATAACTAGATAATCGCATTACAAAAACAGCAGAGTTTTTGGAAGTCTGTGAGGATTTCAGTCTTTGTGACATCAAGGAGTCACTTACAACGCAACTCATCAAAGTCAAAAGGAGATTCTCTGATAATTTTTCAGAGCTTGATTCACACACTATCATCTGGGATGTAAATCCCTTCAACTGTCAACTTTCTGATGTCTGAAGAGCCTGAACGACTGGAAGAGGAACTTTCTGAACTTTGCTCCAACAGTGAAACACGCAGTGAATACCAGAACAAGACAGATCTCTCATCATTTTGGTTGTCATGAACTGTAAAGGCTTTTAAAATTGCACATGTGGAAGCGACAAAATAATGCTGCCTTTCCAACAACCTACCTTTGTGAACTAGGATTTCCCACTCTCTTGAACTTGAAAACAAAGTACAGAACTCGGCCCATTTGCTCCGAAATAATTGAGGCTGATATCGTTGTTAAATAAAAATTTAAACAGCACCATTTTTTCAAAGAAATTAAGTGAGGTTTTAAATTAATTGTATCAAGTTTTTCAATCTGTGATAAAAAAAATGAGGGTGTTAATTCTACTACAGCATGTGAGGCTTTATCTCATATATTAATTCTTGGCGCTGAGAGAAGTGTATTCTTTATTTTAGGAGCAATTAGCGTTAACTTGTTTCTTAACATTGACGTCCGAGGATCATGTCATTTTAGCACAAAGTCCCCGACCCGTGTTTTAGCGGGATCTCATTACTCATAGAGGCAGCCATTACTCGATAATGGGAAACCATCATAGATGCACAACCCCCATGTATCTGTTTACATTAGCTAGAAGAAAAATAGCACATTGATATTATGCATCACCTAAACCTCGGATGAATAATCTGGTGTTTTTCATGTTCACGTCGGAAATATTTAACTATCTGATTTATTATCAAGTTTTTGCAGTAAAAGAGCTAAGGGACTGACGTTGGACGAGTTAATGCATTACCTAGCGGGAAATTACCATGAATAACAAATATTATATAGGAAAAAACTTTGTTTACTAATCCAACATCTGTCCTTTATACTACTTGACGAAGTATCAACCTAAATCTAGAGATGCATCTCAGTCCATATCTAAGTGGGCAACCATACATAAATGTATATATACAATACAGTAATATGAGGTGGAACTGCCTGTATGAGAAGGTCTACACGAATAAAGATTGTGGATCTATGTAAATGTCTTCCTGGAATAATTCCTCATTAAAAGGAAATTTATGTGTTTTACAGGTATTTACATACCTGATCAACCAGGCTGTGACTCATACGTCAGGCTGCGAGCAGCCGCGTCCAACAGCCTGGTTGATCAGTCCGGCAACCAGGAGGCCTGGTCGACGACCGGGCCGCGGGGACGCTAAGCCCCGGAAGCCCCTCAAGATAACCTCAAGGTACTGTTATTGCAAACTTTTATACTAAAAAACCGTCCAAAACCTTCATCCTTTTCACCTAATTATTCCATATAATTTGTTAATTGCTTATTCGAGTTATATATGTTAGCTTACTTCTTCTTTATTGTTTAGTATTTACCGCATTTGTTTTTACTGATTTATTTTATGCTATGTCCGAAATTCTAGGGACTGTGATAGATTTACTAAATTTGCACCTTTGCAATTTTTTTTATATAATACTTACGTTTCATATCATATCTGTAGTATTGCTAAAATTACAGACTGTACAATATAGTGATCTATACATATTGTCATTACCATCACCCGTTTAGTGAATACCATTTGTTAAATTTGTTCATCATCTCACATGTTTTAGCTTCACATTTACTATTGTTTACCTCATTATACCTATTGTGACGATATCTACACCATCTGTTGAGGAAGGTGTGACAATGACAACACCGTCTGTTGAGGAAGGTGTGATAATGACAACACCATCTGTTGAGGAAGGTGTGACAATGACAACGCCATCTGTGAGCGCCCCCTGCCACAACCGACCATAATGACGTGTTCCAGTGGGAACAAGTGACCGAGTCGGTATAGACAGTGAGATGTCTGGAGATACTTAGCGAAGTATTGATGATTGGACCGACGTGCCCCAGGATGGTCAGATTGAGTCTGTTAAGGCTTGTTGTACGTCTGTGCTGGAGACTTCTGCCAGTGTGTTGCTGGAGACTTCTGCCAGTGTGTTGCTGGAGACTTCTGCCAGTGTGTTGCTGGAGACTTCTGCCAGTGTGTTGCTGGAGACTTCTGCCAGTGTGTTGCTGGAGACTTCTGCCAGTGTGTTGCTGGAGACTTCTGCCAGTGTGTTGCTGGAAAGTATAAGTGGTGTTTTGGACACCGTGACGATATTGTGTAGGACTGGTCCATGTTTTACTGAGTAAGGTGAACTCGCTGGTGTGAGGACCATCGAAGACAGACTCTGGGATGGACACTTGAGTGGTGTATAATAGAAGACAAAGTTCAGTCACCGGGAAAAGAAGACTGTGTGAGCTTTACAGTGTCATCTGCAGAAGTGACACTAGCGGTGTGATGATATGTATATACATGTATATATATTTATGAAGTACACTTGGTGAAGGTTTTGATTAGTTTTGTTTACCACCTTTTTCCTTTCACGATTTATTATTACAGTCAGTTACTGTCAGTTCTGGATAACTTACCGATGACTCTGGGTGGGATCATGTAAGAAGATGCACTAAGGCCCCATATACAGTGTATCAAGTAAAGAACCCGGTTACTGGCTAAGTGTGGCCGGAACAGAGAGAGAGAGAGAGAGATAACTGATGGGGTATTAACGAATGTGAAGAGTCGTGGCCAGGTTGTTGGGACGACCGCTGGAGTCCTGACAGTCTCCAGATCGAGCCCATTAAACGCTTTCTTTCTTTTTCATAACTTATTAAAAAAAATATTTTTTATTTACGTTTGTATCCACAATCACAGCTTGTAGTTACATTGCTTGATTTGTGTGAATTTCTTTAAGAATTTCTTTTAGAGTTCAAGGGAACTCTCCACCATCACAGACTGTACACCATGGTCACCAGTTAGCGTCCTGGGAACTCTCCACCATCACAGACTGTACACCACGGTCACCAGTTAGCGTCCTGGGAACTCTCCACCATCACAGACTGTACACCATGGTCACCAGTTACCGTCCTGGGAATTCTCCACCATCACAGACTGTACACCATGGTCACCAGTTAGCGTCCTGGGAACTCTCCACCATCACAGACTGTACACCATGGTCACCAGTTAGTGTCCTGGGAACTCTCCACCATCACAGTCTGTACACCATAGTCACCAGTTAGCGTCCTGGGAACTCTCCACCATCACAGACTGTACACCATGGTCACCAGTTAGCGTCCTGGGAACTCTCCACCATCACAGACTGTACACCATGGTCACCAGTTAGTGTCCTGGGAACTCTCCACCATCACAGACTGTACACCATGGTCACCAGTTAGTGTCCTGGGAACTCTCCACCATCACAGTCTGTACACCATAGTCACCAGTTAGCGTCCTGGGAACTCTCCACCATCACAGACTGTACACCATGGTCACCAGTTAGTGTCCTGGGAACTCTCCACCATCACAGACTGTACACCATGGTCACCAGTTAGTGTCCTGGGAACTCTCCACCATCACAGTCTGTACACCATGGTCACCAGTTAGTGTCCTGGGAACTCTCCACCATCACAGTCTGTACAGCATAGTCACCAGTTAGCGTCCTGGGAACTCTCCACCATCACAGACTGTACACCATGGTCACCAGTTAGTGTCCTGGGAACTCTCCACCATCACAGTCTGTACACCATAGTCACCAGTTAGCGTCCTGGGAACTCTCCACCATCACAGACTGTACACCATGGTCACCAGTTAGCGTCCTGGAAACTCTCCACCATCACAGACTGTACACCATGGTCACCAGTTAGCGTCCTGGGAACTCTCCACCATCACAGACTGTACACCATGGTCACCAGTTAGCGTCCTGGGAACTCTCCACCATCACAGACTGTACACCATGGTCACCAGTTAGCGTCCTGGGAACTCTCCACCATCACAGACTGTACACCATGGTCACCAGTTAGCGTCCTGGAAACTCTCCACCATCACAGACTGTACACCATGGTCACCAGTTAGCGTCCTGGGAACTCTCCACCATCACAGACTGTACACCATGGTCACCAGTTAGCGTCCTGGGAACTCTCCACCATCACAGACTGTACACCATGGTCACCAGTTAGTGTCCTGGGAACTCTCCACCATCACAGTCTGTACAGCATAGTCACCAGTTAGCGTCCTGGGAACTCTCCACCATCACAGACTGTACACCATAGTCACCAGTTAGCGTCCTGGGAACTCTCCACCATCACAGACTGTACACCATGGTCACCAGTTAGCGTCCTGGAAACTCTCCACCATCACAGTCTGTACACCATGGTCACCAGTTACCGTCCTGGGAACTCTCCACCATCACAGACTGTACACCATGGTCACCAGTTAGCGTCCTGTGAACTCTCCACCATCACAGACTGTACACCATGGTCACCAGTTAGCGTCCTGGGAACTCTCCACCATCACAGACTGTACACCATGGTCACCAGTTAGTGTCCTGGAAACTCTCCACCATCACAGACTGTACACCATGGTCACCAGTTAGTGTCCTGGGAACTCTCCACCATCACAGTCTGTACACCATAGTCACCAGTTAGCGTCCTGGGAACTCTCCACCATCACAGACTGTACACCATGGTCACCAGTTAGTGTCCTGGAAACTCTCCACCATCACAGACTGTACACCATGGTCACCAGTTAGTGTCCTGGGAACTCTCCACCATCACAGTCTGTACACCATGGTCACCAGTTAGTGTCCTGGGAACTCTCCACCATCACAGTCTGTACAGCATAGTCACCAGTTAGCGTCCTGGGAACTCTCCACCATCACAGACTGTACACCATGGTCACCAGTTAGTGTCCTGGGAACTCTCCACCATCACAGTCTGTACACCATAGTCACCAGTTAGCGTCCTGGGAACTCTCCACCATCACAGACTGTACACCATGGTCACCAGTTAGCGTCCTGGAAACTCTCCACCATCACAGACTGTACACCATGGTCACCAGTTAGCGTCCTGGGAACTCTCCACCATCACAGACTGTACACCATGGTCACCAGTTAGCGTCCTGGGAACTCTCCACCATCACAGACTGTACACCATGGTCACCAGTTAGTGTCCTGGGAACTCTCCACCATCACAGTCTGTACAGCATAGTCACCAGTTAGCGTCCTGGGAACTCTCCACCATCACAGACTGTACACCATGGTCACCAGTTAGTGTCCTGGGAACTCTCCACCATCACAGACTGTACACCATGGTCACCAGTTAGCGTCCTGGAAACTCTCCACCATCACAGTCTGTACACCATGGTCACCAGTTACCGTCCAGGGAACTCTCCACCATCACAGACTGTACACCATGGTCACCAGTTAGCGTCCTGGGAACTCTCCACCATCACAGACTGTACACCATGGTCACCAGTTAGCGTCCTGGGAACTCTCCACCATCACAGACTGTACACCATGGTCACCAGTTAGTGTCCTGGGAACTCTCCACCATCACAGACTGTACACCATGGTCACCAGTTAGTGTCCTGGGAACTCTCCACCATCACAGTCTGTATACCATTGTCACCAGTTAGCGTCCTGGGAACTCTCCACCATCACAGACTGTACACCATGGTCACCAGTTAGTGTCCTGGGAACTCTCCACCATCACAGACAGTACACTATGGTCACCAGTTAGTGTCCTGGGAACTCTCCACCATCACAGTCTGTACACCATGGTCACCAGTTAGTGTCCTGGGAACTCTCCACCATCACAGTCTGTACAGCATAGTCACCAGTTAGCGTCCTGGGAACTCTCCACCATCACAGACTGTACACCATGGTCACCAGTTAGTGTCCTGGGAACTCTCCACCATCACAGTCTGTACACCATAGTCACCAGTTAGCGTCCTGGGAACTCTCCACCATCACAGACTGTACACCATGGTCACCAGTTAGCGTCCTGGAAACTCTCCACCATCACAGACTGTACACCATGGTCACCAGTTAGCGTCCTGGGAACTCTCCACCATCACAGACTGTACACCATGGTCACCAGTTAGCGTCCTGGGAACTCTCCACCATCACAGACTGTACACCATGGTCACCAGTTAGTGTCCTGGGAACTCTCCACCATCACAGTCTGTACAGCATAGTCACCAGTTAGCGTCCTGGGGACTCTCCACCATCACAGACTGTACACCATAGTCACCAGTTAGCGTCCTGGGAACTCTCCACCATCACAGACTGTACACCATGGTCACCAGTTAGCGTCCTGGAAACTCTCCACCATCACAGTCTGTACACCATGGTCACCAGTTACCGTCCTGGGAACTCTCCACCATCACAGACTGTACACCATGGTCACCAGTTAGCGTCCTGGGAACTCTCCACCAACACAGACTGTACACTATGGTCACCAGTTAGCGTCCTGGGAACTCTCCACCATCACAGACTGTACACCATGGTCACCAGTTAGCGTCCTGGGAACTCTCCACCATCACACACTGTAGTAGTGACCTGATTGACAGGGCAAGACACCTGTTATCGTACTATGATCTTGATGTAATAGTGGTTCTTATCAGATATGTTATCTAGGAACATGCTTTGTCTATTCATTAAATATGATTATCAGTGATTTAATGTGATTATCAGTGCTAGGCATCAGTGTTTGAGGTGTGTAACCCTAATTATGCTTAAATGGGGGTTGAGCTTCAGTTCTTGGTCCCTGCCTCTCAGTTGATGAATGTTTCTTTGGTGTACTCACCTATTTGTACTCACCGATTTGTGCGTGCGGGGGTTGAGCTTTGACTCTTTGGTCCCGCCTCTCAACTGTCAATCAACTGGTGTACAGATTCCTGAGCCTACTGGGCTTTATCATCATTTCTGAGCCTACTGGGCTCTATCATCATTCCTGAGCCTACTGGGCTCTATCATCATTCCTGAGCCTACTGGGCTCTATCATCATTCCTGAGCCTACTGGGCCCTATCATCATTCCTGAGCCTACTGGGCTCTATCATCATTCCTGAGCCTACTGGGCTCCATATCTACATTTGAAACTGTGTATTGAGTCAGCCTCCACCACATCACTGCCACTGGTGTGTGCGTGCGCGGATGCGCATGTGTGTGAGCTCACCTTGTTGTACTCACCTCGGTGTTTGAGGGGTGTAACCCAAATTGTTTTTACGTGGGGTTGAGCTTCAGTTCTTGTGTCCCGCCTCTCAGTAGAAGAAGATTTTTTTGTGTGCGTGCGTGCGTGCGTGTTTGGGTGAGCTTACCTAGTTGTACTCAACTCGGTGTTTGAGGGATGGTGCATCCCTCAAACTCGGCGATATATATATATATATATATATATATATATATATATATATATATATATATATATATATATATATATATATATATATATATATATATATATATATTTATATATATATATATATATATATATATATATATATATATTATATATATAATATATATATATAATATATATATATATATATATATATATATATATATATATATATATATATATATATTAGTATATTTTGGTAGCAGTCTTTCCTGTAGACATATATTATTAAATATGACCGAAAAGTAAGATTAATAATTCTAACACGAATTTTCTCAATCTTTCGTACATTTCGTTTCACTGTTGGAGGTAAATCAAAAATCAATTCTCCAAAATTCATTTTTATTTCTAGTCTGACGCGACACGAGCGCGTTTCGTAAAACTTATTACATTTTCAAAGACTTTAGTTCACAAATACACAACTGAATAGAACTTACGCATTTCCGATATTATATCTACATTTGAGTGAGGTGGAAGGGGTGATGTGGCATTAACACAAGACAGAACAAGATGTGGTATTAATAGGGTATTAATTTCATCAACACAAGACAGAACAAGAGTATTAATAGGGTATTAATTTCATCAACACAAGACAGAACACGAAACAATGGATATTGAATAGAAGTGTTTGTAGAAAGCCTATTGGTCCATATTTCTTGATGCTTCTATATTGGAGCGGAGTCTTGAGGTGGGTAGAATATAGTTGTGCAATAATTGGCTGTTGATTGCTGGTGTTGACTTCTTGATGTGTAGTGCCTCGCAAACGTCAAGCCGCCTGCTATCGCTGTATCTATCGATGATTTCTGTGTTACTAGGATTTCTCTGGCGATGGTTTGGTTGTGGGAAGAGATTATATGTTCCTTAATGGAGCCCTGTTGCTTATGCATCGTTAAACGCCTAGAAAGAGATGTTGTTGTCTTGCCTATATACTGAGTTTTTTGGAGCTTACAGTCCCCAAGAGGGCATTTGAAGGCATAGACGACGTTAGTCTCTTTTAAAGCGTTCTGTTTTGTGTCTGGAGAGTTTCTCATGAGTAGGCTGGCCGTTTTTCTGGTTTTATAGTAAATCGTCAGTTGTATCCTCTGATTTTTGTCTGTAGGGATAACGTTTCTATTAACAATATCTTTCAGGACCCTTTCCTCCGTTTTATGAGCTGTGGAAAAGAAGTTCCTGTAAAATAGTCTAATAGGGGGTATAGGTGTTGTGTTAGTTGTCTCTTCAGAGGTTGCATGGCTTTTCACTTTCCTTCTTATGATGTCTTCGACGAAACCATTGGAGAAGCCGTTATTGACTAGGACCTGCCTTACCCTACAGAGTTCTTCGTCGACTTGCTTCCATTCTGAGCTGTGGCTGAGAGCACGGTCGACATATGCGTTAACAACACTCCTCTTGTACCTGTCTGCGCAGTCGCTGTTGGCATTTAGGCACATTCCTATGTTTGTTTCCTTAGTGTAGACTGCAGTGTGGAAACCTCCGCCCTTTTCCATGACTGTTACATCTAGAAAGGGCAGCTTCCCATCCTTTTCCATCTCGTAAGTGAAACGCAGCACGGAACTCTGTTCAAATGCCTCCTTCAGCTCCTGCAGATGTCTGACATCAGGTACCTGTGTAAAAATGTCGTCAACATACCTGCAGTATATGGCCGGTTTCAAGTTCATGTCGACTAAGACTTTTTGCTCGATGGTACCCATGTAGAAGTTTGCAAACAGGACACCTAGGGGAGAACCCATGGCGACCCCATCTACTTGCTTATACATGTGCCCATCCGGGCTCAAGAAGGGTGCCTCTTTAGTTCAAGCTTGGAGTAGTTTCCTCAGAATATTTTCTGGTATGTCAAGAGGAGTACAGGCTGGATCACGATACACTCTGTCGGCTATCATTCCGATTGTCTCGTCCACAGGTACGTTGGTAAACAGCGATTCTACGTCCAACAAGGCTTTTATCCCTGTGGCCCGTGTGCCCCGCAGTAAGTCAACAAATTCCTTTGGAGACTTCAGGCTGAAGGCGCAAGGAACATAAGGAGTCAGCAGGCCGTTGAGTCGCTTCGCCAGTCTGTACGTGGGTGTGGGTATCTGGCTAATGATTGGCCGAAGTGGGTTTCCAGGCTTGTGCGTCTTGACATTTCCATACGCATATCCAGGTTTATATTCCCCAATGATCTTTGGCAGGTGGAGTCCGGATTTCTTGGCGTTCACAGTTTCGATCAGTTTGTTGACCTTTGCTTTTAATTCGGCTGTAGTGTCCTTCATTACCCTTTGGAACTTAGTTTGGTCAGAGAGTATGATGTTCATTTTCGCCAGATATTCGTCTTTTTTAAGAATGACATATATTGGCGACTTGTCACCTCTCCTGACAACTATCTCCTTGTTCTCACGAAGGCTTTTAGCTGCCGCTTTAAGCTCGGGGGACAGTATGGTGCTTCTGTAGTTGCCTCGATTCTTTCCTCCTTCTACAATAAGTTCTGCTTGTAAGGTATCTTTGGTAGTGACCTTCTTTTGAGTCTCGAGGTCGAATATGTCGTCCAACAGAATTTCCAACTCTACTTTCCGGGCCATCTCACTCGGTCTGGACATAACATGACAGTTTATGCCCAGATTTAGGAGAGTGACTTGGTCCTCAGTGAGGTTAATTCCTGCAAGGTTCAGGAAGCCATCTCTTGGTCGTGGAATTGCCATAGGTCCTCCATATAATGTTGTTAGTTTCTTGATAATCCTTGTTTCAGTGCTGAGGTGATGTTGGTCTGTGAGGATGTCGAGGTGTTGTTCAATGCGGGTACGGATACTATCGTCGATGTTGCTATTTCTCCACTCGTTTGTAGCATGAAGTAGTTGCGTTTTGTTGTCTTTGATTTCATACTCTGCCTTGTATATCTGATCACGAATCAGATCCTGGCGATATTTTATCGTGAAGGCTTGATTCCTTGCTGCTGGGTCGTGCGCTTTAATATTAGTATATTTTGGTAGCAGTCTTTCCTGTAGACATATATTATTAAATATGACCGAAAAAGTAAGATTAATAATTCTAACACGAATTTTCTCAATCTTTCGTACATTTCGTTTCACTGTTGGAGGTAAATCAAAAATCAATTCTCCAAAATTCATTTTTATTTCTAGTCTGACGCGACACGAGCGCGTTTCGTAAAACTTATTACATTTTCAAAGACTTTAGTTCACAAATACACAACTGAATAGAACTTACGCATCTCCGATATTATATCTACATTTGAGTGAGGTGGAAGGGGTGATGTGGCATTAACACAAGACAGAACAAGATGTGGTATTAATAGGGTATTAACTTCATCAACACAAGACAGAACAAGAGTATTAATAGGGTATTAATTTCATCAACACAAGACAGAACACGAAACAATGGATATTGAATAGAAGTGTTTGTAGAAAGCCTATTGGTCCATATTTCTTGATGCTTCTATATTGGAGCGGAGTCTTGAGGTGGGTAGAATATAGTTGTGCAATAATTGGCTGTTGATTGCTGGTGTTGACTTCTTGATGTGTAGTGCCTCGCAAACGTCTAGCCGCCTGCTATCGCTGTATCTATCGATGATTTCTGTGTTGTTTACTAGGATTTCTCTGGCGATGGTTTGGTTGTGGGAAGAGGTTATATGTTCCTTAATGGAGCCCTGTTGCTTATGCATCGTTAAACGCCTAGAAAGAGATGTTGTTGTCTTGCCTATATACTGAGTTTTTTGGAGCTTACAGTCCCCAAGAGGGCATTTGAAGGCATAGACGACGTTAGTCTCTTTTAAAGCGTTCTGTTTTGTGTCTGGAGAGTTTCTCATGAGTAGGCTGGCCGTTTTTCTGGTTTTATAGTAAATCGTCAGTTGTATCCTCTGATTTTTGTCTGTAGGGATAACGTTTCTATTAACAATATCTTTCAGGACCCTTTCCTCCGTTTTATGAGCTGTGGAAAAGAAGTTCCTGTAAAATAGTCTAATAGGGGGTATAGGTGTTGTGTTAGTTGTCTCTTCAGAGGTTGCATGGCTTTTCACTTTCCTTCTTATGATGTCTTCGACGAAACCATTGGAGAAGCCGTTATTGACTAGGACCTGCCTTACCCTACAGAGTTCTTCGTCGACTTGCTTCCATTCTGAGCTGTGGCTGAGAGCACGGTCGACATATGCGTTAACAACACTCCTCTTGTACCTGTCTGCGCAGTCGCTGTTGGCATTTAGGCACATTCCTATGTTTGTTTCCTTAGTGTAGACTGCAGTGTGGAAACCTCCACCCTTTTCCATGACTGTTACATCTAGAAAGGGCAGCTTCCCATCCTTTTCCATCTCGTAAGTGAAACGCAGCACGGAACTCTGTTCAAATGCCTCCTTCAGCTCCTGCAGATGTCTGACATCAGGTACCTGTGTAAAAATGTCGTCAACATACCTGCAGTATATGGCCGGTTTCAAGTTCATGTCGACTAAGACTTTTTGCTCGATGGTACCCATGTAGAAGTTTGCAAACAGGACACCTAGGGGAGAACCCATGGCGACCCCATCTACTTGCTTATACATGTGCCCATCCGGGCTCAAGAAGGGTGCCTCTTTAGTTCAAGCTTGGAGTAGTTTCCTCAGAATATTTTCTGGTATGTCAAGAGGAGTACAGGCTGGATCACGATACACTCTGTCGGCTATCATTCCGATTGTCTCGTCCACAGGTACGTTGGTAAACAGCGATTCTACGTCCAACAAGGCTTTTATCCCTGTGGCCCGTGTGCCCCGCAGTAAGTCAACAAATTCCTTTGGAGACTTCAGGCTGAAGGCGCAAGGAACATAAGGAGTCAGCAGGCCGTTGAGTCGCTTCGCCAGTCTGTACGTGGGTGTGGGTATCTGGCTAATGATTGGCCGAAGTGGGTTTCCAGGCTTGTGCGTCTTGACATTTCCATACGCATATCCAGGTTTATATTCCCCAATGATCTTTGGCAGGTGGAGTCCGGATTTCTTGGCGTTCACAGTTTCGATCAGTTTGTTGACCTTTGCTTTTAATTCGGCTGTAGTGTCCTTCATTACCCTTTGGAACTTAGTTTGGTCAGAGAGTATGATGTTCATTTTCGCCAGATATTCGTCTTTTTTAAGAATGACATATATTGGCGACTTGTCTCCTCTCCTGACAACTATCTCCTTGTTCTCACGAAGGCTTTTAGCTGCCGCTTTAAGCTCGGGGGACAGTATGGTGCTTCTGTAGTTGCCTCGATTCTTTCCTCCTTCTACAATAAGTTCTGCTTGTAAGGTATCTTTGGTAGTGACCTTCTTTTGAGTCTCGAGGTCGAATATGTCGTCCAACAGAATTTCCAACTCTACTTTCCGGGCCATCTCACTCGGTCTGGACATAACATGACAGTTTATGCCCAGATTTAGGAGAGTGACTTGGTCCTCAGTGAGGTTAATTCCTGCAAGGTTCAGGAAGCCATCTCTTGGTCGTGGAATTGCCATAGGTCCTCCATATAATGTTGTTAGTTTCTTGATAATCCTTGTTTCAGTGCTGAGGTGATGTTGGTCTGTGAGGATGTCGAGGTGTTGTTCAATGCGGGTACGGATACTATCGTCGATGTTGCTATTTCTCCACTCGTTTGTAGCATGAAGTAGTTGCGTTTTGTTGTCTTTGATTTCATACTCTGCCTTGTATATCTGATCACGAATCAGATCCTGGCGATATTTTATCGTGAAGGCTTGATTCCTTGCTGCTGGGTCGTGCGCTTTAATATTAGTATATTTTGGTAGCAGTCTTTCCTGTAGACATATATTATTAAATATGACCGAAAAAGTAAGATTAATAATTCTAACACGAATTTTCTCAATCTTTCGTACATTTCGTTTCACTGTTGGAGGTAAATCAAAAATCAATTCTCCAAAATTCATTTTTATTTCTAGTCTGACGCGACACGAGCGCGTTTCGTAAAACTTATTACATTTTCAAAGACTTTAGTTCACAAATACACAACTGAATAGAACTTACGCATCTCCGATATTATATCTACATTTGAGTGAGGTGGAAGGGGTGATGTGGCATTAACACAAGACAGAACAAGATGTGGTATTAATAGGGTATTAATTTCATCAACACAAGACAGAACAAGAGTATTAATAGGGTATTAATTTCATCGACACAAGACAGAACACGAAACAATGGATATTGAATAGAAGTGTTTGTAGAAAGCCTATTGGTCCATATTTCTTGATGATTCTATATTGGAGCGGAGTCTTGAGGTGGGTAGAATATAGTTGTGCAATAATTGGCTGTTGATTGCTGGTGTTGACTTCTTGATGTGTAGTGCCTCGCAAACGTCAAGCCGCCTGCAATCGCTGTATCTATCGATGATTTCTGTGTTGTTTACTAGGATTTCTCTGGCGATGGTTTGGTTGTGGGAAGAGATTATATGTTCCTTAATGGAGCCCTGTTGCTTATGCATCGTTAAACGCCTAGAAAGAGATGTTGTTGTCTTGCTTATATACTGAGTTTTTTGGAGCTTACAGTCCCCAAGAGGGCATTTGAAGGCATAGACGACGTTAGTCTCTTTTAAAGCGTTCTGTTTTGTGTCTGGAGAGTTTCTCATGAGTAGGCTGGCCGTTTTTCTGGTTTTATAGTAAATCGTCAGTTGTATCCTCTGATTTTTGTCTGTAGGGATAACGTTTCTATTAACAATATCTTTCAGGACCCTTTCCTCCGTTTTATGAGCTGTGGAAAAGAAGTTCCTGTAAAATAGTCTAATAGGGGGTATAGGTGTTGTGTTAGTTGTCTCTTCAGAGGTTGCATGGCTTTTCACTTTCCTTCTTATGATGTCTTCGACGAAACCATTGGAGAAGCCGTTATTGACTAGGACCTGCCTTACCCTACAGAGTTCTTCGTCGACTTGCTTCCATTCTGAGCTGTGGCTGAGAGCACGGTCGACATATGCGTTAACAACACTCCTCTTGTACCTGTCTGGGCAGTCGCTGTTGGCATTTAGGCACATTCCTATGTTTGTTTCCTTAGTGTAGACTGCAGTGTGGAAACCTCCGCCCTTTTCCATGACTGTTACATCTAGAAAGGGCAGCTTCCCATCCTTTTCCATCTCGTAAGTGAAACGCAGCACGGAACTCTGCTCAAATGCCTCCTTCAGCTCCTGCAGATGTCTGACATCAGGTACCTGTGTAAAAATGTCGTCAACATACCTGCAGCATATGGCCGGTTTAAAGTTCATGTCGACTAAGACTTTTTGCTCGATGGTACCCATGTAGAAGTTTGCAAACAGGACACCTAGGGGAGAACCCATGGCGACCCCATCTACTTGCTTATACATGTGCCCATCCGGGCTCAAGAAGGGTGCCTCTTTAGTTCAAGCTTGGAGTAGTTTCCTCAGAATATTTTCTGGTATGTCAAGAGGAGTACAGGCTGGATCACGATACACTCTGTCGGCTATCATTCCGATTGTCTCGTCCACAGGTACGTTGGTAAACAGCGATTCTACGTCCAACAAGGCTTTTATCCCTGTGGCCCGTGTGCCCCGCAGTAAGTCAACAAATTCCTTTGGAGACTTCAGGCTGAAGGCGCAAGGAACATAAGGAGTCAGCAGGCCGTTGAGTCGCTTCGCCAGTCTGTACGTGGGTGTGGGTATCTGGCTAATGATTGGCCGAAGTGGGTTTCCAGGCTTGTGCGTCTTGACATTTCCATACGCATATCCAGGTTTATATTCCCCAATGATCTTTGGCAGGTGGAGTCCGGATTTCTTGGCGTTCACAGTTTCGATCAGTTTGTTGACCTTTGCTTTTAATTCGGCTGTAGTGTCCTTCATTACCCTTTGGAACTTAGTTTGGTCAGAGAGTATGATGTTCATTTTCGCCAGATATTCGTCTTTTTTAAGAATGACATATATTGGCGACTTGTCACCTCTCCTGACAACTATCTCCTTGTTCTCACGAAGGCTTTTAGCTGCCGCTTTAAGCTCGGGGGACAGTATGGTGCTTCTGTAGTTGCCTCGATTCTTTCCTCCTTCTACAATAAGTTCTGCTTGTAAGGTATCTTTGGTAGTGACCTTCTTTTGAGTCTCGAGGTCGAATATGTCGTCCAACAGAATTTCCAACTCTACTTTCCGGGCCATCTCACTCGGTCTGGACATAACATGACAGTTTATGCCCAGATTTAGGAGAGTGACTTGGTCCTCAGTGAGGTTAATTCCTGCAAGGTTCAGGAAGCCATCTCTTGGTCGTGGAATTGCCATAGGTCCTCCATATAATGTTGTTAGTTTCTTGATAATCCTTGTTTCAGTGCTGAGGTGATGTTGGTCTGTGAGGATGTCGAGGTGTTGTTCAATGCGGGTACGGATACTATCGTTGATGTTGCTATTTCTCCACTCGTTTGTAGCATGAAGTAGTTGCGTTTTGTTGTCTTTGATTTCATACTCGGCCTTGTATATCTGATCACGAATCAGATCCTGGCGATATTTTATCGTGAAGGCTTGATTCCTTGCTGCTGGGTCGTGCGCTTTAATATTAGTATATTTTGGTAGCAGTCTTTCCTGTAGACATATATTATTAAATATGACCGAAAAAGTAAGATTAATAATTCTAACACGAATTTTCTCAATCTTTCGTACATTTCGTTTCACTGTTGGAGGTAAATAAAAAATCAATTCTCCAAAATTCATTTTTATTTCTAGTCTGACGCGACACGAGCGCGTTTCGTAAAACTTATTACATTTTCAAAGACTTTAGTTCACAAATACACAACTGAATAGAACTTACGCATCTCCGATATTATATCTACATTTGAGTGAGGTGGAAGGGGTGATGTGGCATTAACACAAGACAGAACAAGATGTGGTATTAATAGGGTATTAATTTCATCAACACAAGACAGAACAAGAGTATTAATAGGGTATTAATTTCATCGACACAAGACAGAACACGAAACAATGGATATTGAATAGAAGTGTTTGTAGAAAGCCTATTGGTCCATATTTCTTGATGATTCTATATTGGAGCGGAGTCTTGAGGTGGGTAGAATATAGTTGTGCAATAATTGGCTGTTGATTGCTGGAGTTGACTTCTTGATGTGTAGTGCCTCGCAAACGTCATGCCGCCTGCTATCACTGTATCTATCGATGATTTCTGTGTTGTTTACTAGGATTTCTCTGGCGATGGTTTGGTTGTGGGAAGAGATTATATGTTCCTTAATGGAGCCCTGTTGCTTATGCATCGTTAAACGCCTAGAAAGAGATGTTGTTGTCTTGCCTATATACTGGTTTTTTTGGAGCTTACAGTCCCGAAGAGGGCATTTGAAGGCATAGACGACGTTAGTCTCTTTTAAAGCGTTCTGTTTTGTGTCTGGAGAGTTTCTCATGAGTAGGCTGGCCGTTTTTCTGGTTTTATAGTAAATCGTCAGTTGTATCCTTTGATTTTTGTCTGTAGGGATAACGTTTCTATTAACAATATCTTTCAGGACCCTTTCCTCCGTTTTATGCGCAGTGGAAAAGAAGTTCCTGTAAAATAGTCTAATAGGGGGTATAGGTGTTGTGTTAGTTGTCTCTTCAGAGGTTGCATGGCTTTTCACTTTCCTTCTTATGATGTCTTCTACGAAACCATTGGAGAAGCCGTTGTTGACTAGGACCTGCCTTACCCTACAGAGTTCTTCGTCGACTTGCTTCCATTCTGAGCTGTGGCTGAGAGTACGGTCGACATATGCGTTAACAACACTCCTCTTGTACCTGTCTGGGCAGTCGCTGTTGGCATTTAGGCACATTCCTATGTTCGTTTCCTTACTGTAGACTGCAGTGTGGAAATCTCCGCTCTTTTCCATGACTGTTACATCTAGATTGGGCAGCTTCCCATCCGTTTCCATCTCGTAAGTGAAACGCAGCACGGAACTCTGCTCAAATGCCTCCTTTAGCTCCTGCAGATGTCTGACATCAGGTACCTGTGTAAAAATATCGTCAACATACCTGCAGTATATGGCCGGTTTCAAGTTCATGTCGACTAAGACTTTTTGCTCGATGGTACCCATGTAGAAGTTTGCAAACAGGACACCTAGGGGAGAACCCATGGCGACCCCATCTACTTGCTTATACATGTGCCCATCCGGGCTCAAGAAGGGTGCCTCTTTAGTACAAGTTTGGAGTAGTTTCCTCAGAATATTTTCTGGTATGTCAAGAGGAGTACAGGCTGGATCACGATACACTCTGTCGGCTATCATTCCGATTGTCTCGTCCACAGGTACGTTGGTAAACAGCGATTCTACATCCAACGAGGCTCTTATCCCTGTGGCCTGTGTGCCCCGCAGTAAGTCAACAAATTCCTTTGGAGATTTCAGGCTGAAGGCGCAAGGAACATAAGGAGTCAGCAGGCCGTTGAGTCGCTTCGCCAGTCTGTACGTGGGTGTGGGTATCTGGCTAATGATTGGCCGAAGTGGGTTTCCAGGCTTGTGTGTCTTGACATTTCCATACGCATATCCAGGTTTATATTCCCCAATGATCTTTGGCAGGTGGAGTCCGGATTTCTTGGCGTTCACAGTTTCGATCAGTTTGTTGACCTTTGCTTTTAATTCGGCTGTAGTGTCCTTCGTTACTCTTTGGAGCTTAGTTTGGTCAGAGAGTATGATGTTCATTTTCGCCATCATATATATATATATATATATATATATATATATATATATATATATATATATATATATATATATATATATATATATATATATGTCGTACCTACTAGCCAGAACGCACTTCTCAGCCTACTATGCAAGGCCCGATTTGCCTAATAAGCTAAGTTTTCATGAATTAATTGTTTTTCGACTACCTAACCTAACCTGAATGAAATGGGTAGCTTTATCATTTCATAAGAAAAAAATTAGAGAAAATATATTGCAGGGAGCAATATATTTGGAGCAGTGAGAGTTGCAGGGAGCAACTCTCCCTGCCCCCTCCCCCAGTCCTCTCCACCATTCTCTCCTCACCCGTCTCCTCGGCCTCCCAACCATTCCTCACTCCACTGTCCCCTTGTCCTCCCTAATATCCCCTCTTCCTTCCCACCGTGTCCCTTTGTCCTCCCCACCATTCTCCATTCCCCCATCCCCTCGTCCCCTCTATCCCAAACTCCCCCATCCCCTCGTTCTTCCCATTATTACCCCCTCTCTTGTCCCCTCGTCCATCCCCACCATTCCCCACTCCCTCGTATGATGCCTTCCCAAATGGTCTGATGTTCCCATCAAAAAATTGGGAACATCAAGAGATCTGATGTTCCTATCACTGAAATATAAGGAAAACAGTTAAAAAATGAAATGAAAATAATAAAAAATTAAAAAATAAACTATACTCACAAAATGAATGGTATGGTAAACAACACAGCTCAAGTTCAATGTAATTCACACAAAATAATTAAATCAAAATGAAAATAAATTAAATTCTATGAAAATTCTATTTATCATTGCAATCAGAAACTTTGAAATGGAATTGAAACATATTTAGTGTACCATGTGTTTTGCTCTTACATGCAACAGATGGCGCTGTTTGTCAAGAAAAGCATAGTTTTACCTGTCACAGTTGTGGCACTTATACTCATACTTACTAAATGAATGGTATGGTAAACAACACACCTCAATTCCAACACAATGTCACACAAAGTAATGCAATAAAAATAAATTTAATCGAAATCTATGAAAATATAATTTATCAATGCAATCGGAAACATTGAAATGGAATTCGTGACATATTTAGTATAGCATGAATGTTGCTTTTATGTGCAGCAGATGGCACTGTTTTTTCAAAAACGCATGTTTTACCTGTCACAGGGGTGGCATCTTTATAGTAGGTAAATAAAAAGAAGCGCCTATTTGAATGCAACGTTGTGTCAAAATTTCAAAGCAATCGGTGAAGAACTTTCGGAGATTACAGCATGTGTTGCTCTTTCCTTCGCACGAAAAACACAGTTTTTCAGAAAAAAAACATGTTTTTTACCATCACAGACGTGAGATCTATATAATATGTATATATATGTATAATATGTATATATATATATATATATATATATATATATATATATATATATATATATATATATATATATATATATATATATATATATATATATATATATGCAAACAAGCCTGAATGGTCCCCAGGACTATATACAACTGAAAACTCACACCACAGAAGTGACTCGAACCCATACTGCCAGGAGCAACGCAACTGGTATGTACAGGGACGCCTTAATCCGCTTGACCATCACGACCAGACAAAATAAAGTGATAGCCAAAGCAATTTGAACCACTTCCCCGCCGGCACTCGGATGGTAATCTTGGGCATAGCATTTTATCAAATCAACTCATTCTTTGGGGCACACGTGAGGAACACAAATGCAAACAAGCCTGAATGGTCCCCAGGACTATATACAACTGAAAACTCACACCCCAGAAGTGACTCGAACCCATACTGCCAGGAGCAACGCAACTGGTATGTACAGGGACGCCTTAATCCGCTTGACCATCACGACCGGACAAAAGGAAGTGATAGCCGAAGCTATTTGAACCACTTCCCCGCCGGCACTCGGATGGTAATCTTGGGAATAGCATTTTATCAAATCACCTTATTCTTTGGGGCACACGTGAGGAACACAAATGCAAACAAGCCTGAATGGTCCCCAGGACTATATACAACTGAAAACTCACACCCCAGAAGTGACTCGAACCCATACTGCCAGGAGCAACGCAACTGGTATGTACAGGGACGCCTTAATCCGCTTGACCATCACGACCGGACAAAAGGAAGTGATAGCCGAAGCTATTTGAACCACTTCCCCGCCGGCACTCGGATGGTAATCTTGGGCATAGCATTTTATCAAATCACCTCATTCTTTGGGGCACACGTGAGGAACACAAATGCAAACAAGCCTGAATGGTCCCCAGGACTATATACAACTGAAAACTCACACCCTAGAAGTGACTCGAACCCATACTGCCAGGAGCAACGCAACTGGTATGTACAGGGACGCCTTAATCCGCTTGACCATCACGACCGGACAAAAGGAAGTGATAGCCGAAGCTATTTGAACCACTTCCCCGCCGGCACTCGGATGGTAATCTTGGGCATAGCATTTTATCAAATCAACTCATTCTTTGGGGCACACGTGAGGAACACAAATACAAACAAGCCTGAATGGTCCCCAGGACTATATACAACTGAAAACTCACACCCCAGAAGTGACTCGAACCCACACTGCCAGGAGCAACGCAACTGGTATGTACAGGGACGCCTTAATCTGCTTGACCATCACGACCAGACAAAAGGAAGTGATAGCCGAAGCTATTTGAACCACTTTCCCGCTGGCACTCGGATGGTAATCTTGGGCATAGCATTTTATCAAATCAACTCATTCTTTGGGGCACACGTGAGGAACACAAATGCAAACAAGCCTGAATGGTCCCCAGGACTATATACAACTGAAAACTCACACCACAGAAGTGACTCGAACCCATACTGCCAGGAGCAACGCAACTGGTATGTACAGGGACGCCTTAATCCGCTTGACCATCACGACCGGACAAAAGGAATTGATAGCCGAAGCTATTTGAACCACTTCCCCGCCGGCACTCGGATGGTAATCTTGGGCATATCATTTTATCAAATCACCTCATTCTTTGGGGCACACGTGAGGAACACAAATGCAAACAAGCCTGAATGGTCCCCAGGACTATATACAACTGAAAACTCACACCCCAGAAGTGACTCGAACCCATACTGCCAGGAGCAACGCAACTAGTATGTACAGGGACGCCTTAATCCGCTTGACCATCACGACCGGACAAAAGGAAGTGATAGCCGAAGCTATTTGAACCACTTCCCCGCCGGCACTCAGATGGTAATCTTGGGAATAGCATTTTATCAAATCACCTCATTCTTTGGGGCACACGTGACGAACACAAATGCAAACAAGCCTGAATGGTCCCCAGGACTATATACAACTGAAAACTCACACCCCAGAAGTGACTCGAACCCATACTGCCAGGAGCAACGCAACTGTTATGTACAGGGACGCCTTAATCCGCTTGACCATCACGACCGGACAAAAGGAAGTGATAGCCGAAGCTATTTGAACCACTTCCCCGCCGGCACTCAGATAGTAATCTTGGGCATAGAATTTTATCAAATCACCTCATTCTTTGGGGCACACGTGAGGAACACAAATGCAAACAAGCCTGAATGGTCCCCAGGACTATATACAACTGAAAACTCACACCCCAGAAGTGACTCGAACCCATACTGCCAGGAGCAACGCAACTGGTATGTACAGGGACGCCTTAATCCGCTTGACCATCACGACCGAACAAAAGGAAGTGATAGCCGAAGCTATTTGAACCACTTCCCCACCGGCACTCGGATGGTAATCTTGGGCATAGCATTTTATCAAATCACCTCATTCTTTGGGGCACACGTGAGGAACACAAATGCAAACAAGCCTGAATGGTCCCCACGACTATATACTACTGAAAACTCACACCCCAGAAGTGACTCGAACCCATACTGCCAGGAGCAACACAACTGGTATGTACAGGGACGCCTTAATCCGCTTGACCATCACGACCAGACAAAAGGAAGTGATAGCCGAAGCTATTTGAACCACTTCCCTGCCGGCACTCGGATGGTAATCTTGGGCATAGCATTTTATCAAATCAACTCATTCTTTGGGGCACACGTGAGGAACAGAAATGCAAACAAGCCTGAATGGTCCCCAGGACTATATACAACTGAAAACTCACACCCCAGAAGTGACTCGAACCCATACTGCCAGGAGCAACGCAACTGGTATGTACAGGGACGCCTTAATCCGCTTGACCATCATGACCGGACAAAAGGAAGTGATAGCCAAAGCTATTTGAACCACTTCCCCGCCGGCAGTCGGATGGTAATCTTGGGCATAGCATTTTATCAAATCACCTCATTCTTTGGGGCACACGTGAGGAACACAAATGCAAACAAGCCTGAATGGTCCCCACGACTATATACTACTGAAAACTCACACCACAGAAGTGACTCGAACCCATACTGCCAGGAGCAACGCAACTGGTATGTACAGGGACGCCTTAATCCGCTTGACCATCACGACCAGACAAAAGGAAGTGATAGCCGAAGCTATTTGAACCACTTCCCTGCCGGCACTCGGATGGTAATCTTGGGCACAGCATTTTATCAAATCAACTCATTCTTTGGGGCACACGTGAGGAACACAAATGCAAACAAGCCTGAATGGTCCCCAGGACTATATACAACTGAAAACTCACACCCTAGAAGTGACTCGAACCCATACTGCCAGGAGCAACGCAACTGGTATGTACAGGGACGCCTTAATCCGCTTGACCATCACGACCGGACAAATGGAAGTGATAGCCGAAACTATTTGAACCACTTCCCCGCCGGCACTCGGATGGTAATCTTGGGCATAGCATTTTATCAAATCACCTCATTCTTTGGGGCACACGTGAGGAACACAAATGCAAACAAGCCTGAATGGTCCCCAGGACTATATACAACTGAAAACTCACACCCTAGAAGTGACTCGAACCCATACTGCCAGGAGCAACGCAACTGGTATGTACAGGGACGCCTTAATCCGCTTGACCATCACGACCGGACAAAAGGAAGTGATAGCCGAAGCTATTTGAACCACTTCCCCGCCGGCACTCGGATGGTAATCTTGGGCATAGCATTTTATCAAATCAACTCATTCTTTGGGGCACACGTGAGGAACACAAATGCAAACAAGCCTGAATGGTCCCCAGGACTATATACAACTGAAAACTCACACCCCAGAAGTGACTCGAACCCATACTGCCAGGAGCAACGCAACTGGTATGTACAGGGACGCCTTAATCTGCTTGACCATCACGACCAGACAAAAGGAAGTGATAGCCGAAGCTATTTGAACCACTTTCCCGCTGGCACTCTGATGGTAATCTTGGGCACAGCATTTTATCAAATCAACTCATTCTTTGGGGCACATGTGAGGAACACAAATGCAAACAAGCCTGAATTGTCCCCAGGACTATATACAACTGAAAACTCACACCCCAGAAGTGACTCGAACCCATACTGCCAGGAGCAACGCAACTGGTATGTACAGGGATGCCTTAATCCGCTTGACCATCACGACCGGACAAAAGGAAGTGATAGCCGAAGCTATTTGAACCACTTCCCCGCCGGCACTCGGATGGTAATCTTGGGCATAGCATTTTATCAAATCACCTCATTCTTTGGGGCACACGTGAGGAACACAAATGCAAACAAGCCTGAATGGTCCCCAGGACTATATACAACTGAAAACTCACATCCCAGAAGTGACTCGAACCAATACTGCCACGAGCAACGAAACTGGTTTGTACAGGGATGCCTTAATCCGCTTGACCATCACGACCGAACAAAAGGAAGTGATAGCCGAAGCTATTTGAACCACTTCCCCGCCGGCACTCAGATGGTAATCTTGGGCATAGAATTTTATCAAATCATCTCATTCTTTGGGGCACACGTGAGGAACACAAATGCAAAGAAGCCTGAATGGTCCCCAGGACTATATACAACTGAAAACTCACACCCCAGAAGTGACTCGAACCCATACTGCTAGGAGTAACGCAACTGGTATGTACAGGGACGCCTTAACCCGCTTGACCATCACGACCGGACAAAAGGAAGTGATAGCCGAAGCTATTTGAACCACTTCCCTGCCGGCACTCGGATGGTAATCTTGGGCATAGCATTTTATCAAATCAACTCATTCTTTGGGGCACACGTGAGGAACAGAAATGCAAACAAGCCTGAATGGTCCCCAGGACTATATACAACTGAAAACTCACACCCCAGAAGTGACTCGAACCCATACTGCCAGGAGCAACGCAACTGGTATGTACAGGGACGCCTTAATCCGCTTGACCATCATGACCGGACAAAAGGAAGTGATAGCCGAAGCTATTTGAACCACTTCCCCGCCGGCAGTCGGATGGTAATCTTGGGCATAGCATTTTATCAAATCACCTCATTCTTTGGGGCACACGTGAGGAACACAAATGCAAACAAGCCTGAATTGTCCCCAGGACTATATACAACTGAAAACTCACACCCCAGAAGTGACTCGAACCCATACTGCCAGGAGCAACGCAACTGGTATGTACAGGGATGCCTTAATCCGCTTGACCATCACGACCGGACAAAAGGAAGTGATAGCCGAAGCTATTTGAACCACTTCCCCGCCGGCACTCGGATGGTAATCTTGGGCATAGCATTTTATCAAATCACCTCATTCTTTGGGGCACACGTGAGGAACACAAATGCAAACAAGCCTGAATGGTCCCCAGGACTATATACAACTGAAAACTCACACCCTAGAAGTGACTCGAACCCATACTGCCAGGAGCAACGCAACTGGTATGTACAGGGACGCCTTAATCCGCTTGACCATCACGACCGGACAAAAGGAAGTGATAGCCGAAGCTATTTGAACCACTTCCCCGCCGGCACTCGGATGGTAATCTTGGGCACAGCATTTTATCAAATCAACTCATTCTTTGGGGCACATGTGAGGAACACAAATGCAAACAAGCCTGAATTGTCCCCAGGACTATATACAACTGAAAACTCACACCCCAGAAGTGACTCGAACCCATACTGCCAGGAGCAACGCAACTGGTATGTACAGGGATGCCTTAATCCGCTTGACCATCACGACCGGACAAAAGGAAGTGATAGCCGAAGCTATTTGAACCACTTCCCCGCCGGCACTCGGATGGTAATCTTGGGCATAGCATTTTATCAAATCACCTCATTCTTTGGGGCACACGTGAGGAACACAAATGCAAACAAGCCTGAATGGTCCCCAGGACTATATACAACTGAAAACTCACATCCCAGAAGTGACTCGAACCAATACTGCCACGAGCAACGAAACTGGTTTGTACAGGGATGCCTTAATCCGCTTGACCATCACGACCGGACAAAAGGAAGTGATAGCCGAAGCTATTTGAACCACTTCCCCGCCGGCACTCAGATGGTAATCTTGGGCATAGAATTTTATCAAATCATCTCATTCTTTGGGGCACACGTGAGGAACACAAATGCAAACAAGCCTGAATGGTCCCCAGGACTATATACAACTGAAAACTCACACCCCAGAAGTGACTCGAACCCATACTGCTAGGAGTAACGCAACTGGTATGTACAGGGACGCCTTAATCCGCTTGACCATCACGACCGGACAAAAGGAAGTGATAGCCGAAGCTATTTGAACCACTTCCCCGCCGGCACTCGGATGGTAATCTTGGGCATAGCATTTTATCAAATCAACTCATTCTTTGGGGCACACGTGAGGAACACAAATGCAAACAAGCCTGAATGGTCCCCAGGACTATATACAACTGAAAACTCACACCCCAGAAGTGACTCGAACCCATACTGCCAGGAGCAACGCAACTGGTATGTACAGGGACGCCTTAATCCGCTTGACCATCACGACCAGACAAAAGGAAGTGATAGCCGAAGCTATTTGAACCACTTCCCCGCCGGCACTCGGATGGTAATCTTGGGCATAGCATTTTATCAAATCACCTCATTCTTTGGGGCACACGTGAGGAACACAAATGCAAACAAGCCTGAATGGTCCCCAGGACTATATACAACTGAAAACTCACACCCTAGAAGTGACTCGAACCCATACTGCCAGGAGCAACGCAACTGGTATGTACAGGGACGCCTTAATCCGCTTGACCATCACGACCGGACAAAAGGAAGTGATAGCCGAAGCTATTTGAACCACTTCCCTGCCGGCACTCGGATGGTAATCTTGGGCATAGCATTTTATCAAATCAACTCATTCTTTGGGGCACACGTGAGGAACACAAATACAAACAAGCCTGAATGGTCCCCAGGACTATATACAACTGAAAACTCACACCCCAGAAGTGACTCGAACCCACACTGCCAGGAGCAACGCAACTGGTATGTACAGGGACGCCTTAATCTGCTTGACCATCACGACCAGACAAAAGGAAGTGATAGCCGAAGCTATTTGAACCACTTTCCCGCTGGCACTCGGATGGTAATCTTGGGCATAGCATTTTATCAAATCAACTCATTCTTTGGGGCACACGTGAGGAACACAAATGCAAACAAGCCTGAATGGTCCCCAGGACTATATACAACTGAAAACTCACACCACAGAAGTGACTCGAACCCATACTGCCAGGAGCAACGCAACTGGTATGTACAGGGACGCCTTAATCCGCTTGACCATCACGACCGGACAAAAGGAATTGATAGCCGAAGCTATTTGAACCACTTCCCCGCCGGCACTCGGATGGTAATCTTGGGCATATCATTTTATCAAATCACCTCATTCTTTGGGGCACACGTGAGGAACACAAATGCAAACAAGCCTGAATGGTCCCCAGGACTATATACAACTGAAAACTCACACCCCAGAAGTGACTCGAACCCATACTGCCAGGAGCAACGCAACTAGTATGTACAGGGACGCCTTAATCCGCTTGACCATCACGACCGGACAAAAGGAAGTGATAGCCGAAGCTATTTGAACCACTTCCCCGCCGGCACTCAGATGGTAATCTTGGGAATAGCATTTTATCAAATCACCTCATTCTTTGGGGCACACGTGACGAACACAAATGCAAACAAGCCTGAATGGTCCCCAGGACTATATACAACTGAAAACTCACACCCCAGAAGTGACTCGAACCCATACTGCCAGGAGCAACGCAACTGTTATGTACAGGGACGCCTTAATCCGCTTGACCATCACGACCGAACAAAAGGAAGTGATAGCCGAAGCTATTTGAACCACTTCCCCACCGGCACTCGGATGGTAATCTTGGGCATAGCATTTTATCAAATCACCTCATTCTTTGGGGCACACGTGAGGAACACAAATGCAAACAAGCCTGAATGGTCCCCACGACTATATACTACTGAAAACTCACACCCCAGAAGTGACTCGAACCCATACTGCCAGGAGCAACACAACTGGTATGTACAGGGACGCCTTAATCCGCTTGACCATCACGACCAGACAAAAGGAAGTGATAGCCGAAGCTATTTGAACCACTTCCCTGCCGGCACTCGGATGGTAATCTTGGGCATAGCATTTTATCAAATCAACTCATTCTTTGGGGCACACGTGAGGAACAGAAATGCAAACAAGCCTGAATGGTCCCCAGGACTATATACAACTGAAAACTCACACCCCAGAAGTGACTCGAACCCATACTGCCAGGAGCAACGCAACTGGTATGTACAGGGACGCCTTAATCCGCTTGACCATCATGACCGGACAAAAGGAAGTGATAGCCGAAGCTATTTGAACCACTTCCCCGCCGGCAGTCGGATGGTAATCTTGGGCATAGCATTTTATCAAATCACCTCATTCTTTGGGGCACACGTGAGGAACACAAATGCAAACAAGCCTGAATGGTCCCCACGACTATATACTACTGAAAACTCACACCACAGAAGTGACTCGAACCCATACTGCCAGGAGCAACGCAACTGGTATGTACAGGGACGCCTTAATCCGCTTGACCATCACGACCAGACAAAAGGAAGTGATAGCCGAAGCTATTTGAACCACTTCCCTGCCGGCACTCGGATGGTAATCTTGGGCATAGCATTTTATCAAATCAACTCATTCTTTGGGGCACACGTGAGGAACACAAATGCAAACAAGCCTGAATGGTCCCCAGGACTATATACAACTGAAAACTCACACCCCAGAAATGACTCGAACCCATACTGCCAGGAGCAACGCAACTGGTATGTACAGGGACGCCTTAATCCGCTTGACCATCATGACCGGACAAAAGGAAGTGATAGCCGAAGCTATTTGAACCACTTACCCGCCGGCAGTCGGATGGTAATCTTGGGCATAGCATTTTATCAAATCACCTCATTCTTTGGGGCACACGTGAGGAACACAAATGCAAACAAGCCTGAATGGTCCCCAGGACTATATACAACTGAAAACTCACACCCTAGAAGTGACTCGAACCCATACTGCCAGGAGCAACGCAACTGGTATGTACAGGGACGCCTTAATCCGCTTGACCATCACGACCGGACAAATGGAAGTGATAGCCGAAACTATTTGAACCACTTCCCCGCCGGCACTCGGATGGTAATCTTGGGCATAGCATTTTATCAAATCACCTCATTCTTTGGGGCACACGTGAGGAACACAAATGCAAACAAGCCTGAATGGTCCCCAGGACTATATACAACTGAAAACTCACACCCTAGAAGTGACTCGAACCCATACTGCCAGGAGCAACGCAACTGGTATGTACAGGGACGCCTTAATCCGCTTGACCATCACGACCGGACAAAAGGAAGTGATAGCCGAAGCTATTTGAACCACTTCCCCGCCGGCACTCGGATGGTAATCTTGGGCATAGCATTTTATCAAATCAACTCATTCTTTGGGGCACACGTGAGGAACACAAATGCAAACAAGCCTGAATGGTCCCCAGGACTATATACAACTGAAAACTCACACCCCAGAAGTGACTCGAACCCATACTGCCAGGAGCAACGCAACTGGTATGTACAGGGACGCCTTAATCTGCTTGACCATCACGACCAGACAAAAGGAAGTGATAGCCGAAGCTATTTGAACCACTTTCCCGCTGGCACTCTGATGGTAATCTTGGGCACAGCATTTTATCAAATCAACTCATTCTTTGGGGCACATGTGAGGAACACAAATGCAAACAAGCCTGAATTGTCCCCAGGACTATATACAACTGAAAACTCACACCCCAGAAGTGACTCGAACCCATACTGCCAGGAGCAACGCAACTGGTATGTACAGGGATGCCTTAATCCGCTTGACCATCACGACCGGACAAAAGGAAGTGATAGCCGAAGCTATTTGAACCACTTCCCCGCCGGCACTCGGATGGTAATCTTGGGCATAGCATTTTATCAAATCACCTCATTCTTTGGGGCACACGTGAGGAACACAAATGCAAACAAGCCTGAATGGTCCCCAGGACTATATACAACTGAAAACTCACATCCCAGAAGTGACTCGAACCAATACTGCCACGAGCAACGAAACTGGTTTGTACAGGGATGCCTTAATCCGCTTGACCATCACGACCGGACAAAAGGAAGTGATAGCCGAAGCTATTTGAACCACTTCCCCGCCGGCACTCAGATGGTAATCTTGGGCATAGAATTTTATCAAATCATCTCATTCTTTGGGGCACACGTGAGGAACACAAATGCAAACAAGCCTGAATGGTCCCCAGGACTATATACAACTGAAAACTCACACCCCAGAAGTGACTCGAACCCATACTGCTAGGAGTAACGCAACTGGTATGTACAGGGACGCCTTAACCCGCTTGACCATCACGACCGGACAAAAGGAAGTGATAGCCGAAGCTATTTGAACCACTTCCCTGCCGGCACTCGGATGGTAATCTTGGGCATAGCATTTTATCAAATCAACTCATTCTTTGGGGCACACGTGAGGAACAGAAATGCAAACAAGCCTGAATGGTCCCCAGGACTATATACAACTGAAAACTCACACCCCAGAAGTGACTCGAACCCATACTGCCAGGAGCAACGCAACTGGTATGTACAGGGACGCCTTAATCCGCTTGACCATCATGACCGGACAAAAGGAAGTGATAGCCGAAGCTATTTGAACCACTTCCCCGCCGGCAGTCGGATGGTAATCTTGGGCATAGCATTTTATCAAATCACCTCATTCTTTGGGGCACACGTGAGGAACACAAATGCAAACAAGCCTGAATGGTCCCCACGACTATATACTACTGAAAACTCACACCACAGAAGTGACTCGAACCCATACTGCCAGGAGCAACGCAACTGGTATGTACAGGGACGCCTTAATCCGCTTGACCATCACGACCAGACAAAAGGAAGTGATAGCCGAAGCTATTTGAACCACTTCCCTGCCGGCACTCGGATGGTAATCTTGGGCATAGCATTTTATCAAATCAACTCATTCTTTGGGGCACACGTGAGGAACACAAATGCAAACAAGCCTGAATGGTCCCCAGGACTATATACAACTGAAAACTCACACCCCAGAAATGACTCGAACCCATACTGCCAGGAGCAACGCAACTGGTATGTACAGGGACGCCTTAATCCGCTTGACCATCATGACCGGACAAAAGGAAGTGATAGCCGAAGCTATTTGAACCACTTACCCGCCGGCAGTCGGATGGTAATCTTGGGCATAGCATTTTATCAAATCACCTCATTCTTTGGGGCACACGTGAGGAACACAAATGCAAACAAGCCTGAATGGTCCCCAGGACTATATACAACTGAAAACTCACACCCTAGAAGTGACTCGAACCCATACTGCCAGGAGCAACGCAACTGGTATGTACAGGGACGCCTTAATCCGCTTGACCATCACGACCGGACAAATGGAAGTGATAGCCGAAACTATTTGAACCACTTCCCCGCCGGCACTCGGATGGTAATCTTGGGCATAGCATTTTATCAAATCACCTCATTCTTTGGGGCACACGTGAGGAACACAAATGCAAACAAGCCTGAATGGTCCCCAGGACTATATACAACTGAAAACTCACACCCTAGAAGTGACTCGAACCCATACTGCCAGGAGCAACGCAACTGGTATGTACAGGGACGCCTTAATCCGCTTGACCATCACGACCGGACAAAAGGAAGTGATAGCCGAAGCTATTTGAACCACTTCCCCGCCGGCACTCGGATGGTAATCTTGGGCATAGCATTTTATCAAATCAACTCATTCTTTGGGGCACACGTGAGGAACACAAATGCAAACAAGCCTGAATGGTCCCCAGGAGTATATACAACTGAAAACTCACACCGCAGAAGTGACTCGAACCCATACTGCCAGGAGCAACGCAACTGGTATGTACAGGGACGCCTTAATCTGCTTGACCATCACGACCAGACAAAAGGAAGTGATAGCCGAAGCTATTTGAACCACTTTCCCGCTGGCACTCTGATGGTAATCTTGGGCACAGCATTTTATCAAATCAACTCATTCTTTGGGGCACATGTGAGGAACACAAATGCAAACAAGCCTGAATTGTCCCCAGGACTATATACAACTGAAAACTCACACCCCAGAAGTGACTCGAACCCATACTGCCAGGAGCAACGCAACTGGTATGTACAGGGATGCCTTAATCCGCTTGACCATCACGACCGGACAAAAGGAAGTGATAGCCGAAGCTATTTGAACCACTTCCCCGCCGGCACTCGGATGGTAATCTTGGGCATAGCATTTTATCAAATCACCTCATTCTTTGGGGCACACGTGAGGAACACAAATGCAAACAAGCCTGAATGGTCCCCAGGACTATATACAACTGAAAACTCACATCCCAGAAGTGACTCGAACCAATACTGCCACGAGCAACGAAACTGGTTTGTACAGGGATGCCTTAATCCGCTTGACCATCACGACCGGACAAAAGGAAGTGATAGCCGAAGCTATTTGAACCACTTCCCCGCCGGCACTCAGATGGTAATCTTGGGCATAGAATTTTATCAAATCATCTCATTCTTTGGGGCACATGTGAGGAACACAAATGCAAACAAGCCTGAATGGTCCCCAGGACTATATACAACTGAAAACTCACACCCCAGAAGTGACTCGAACCCATACTGCTAGGAGTAACGCAACTGGTATGTACAGGGACGCCTTAATCCGCTTGACCATCACGACCGGACAAAAGGAAGTGATAGCCGAAGCTATTTGAACCACTTCCCCGCCGGCACTCGGATGGTAATCTTGGGCATAGCATTTTATCAAATCAACTCATTCTTTGGGGCACACGTGAGGAACACAAATGCAAACAAGCCTGAATGGTCCCCAGGACTATATACAATTGAAAACTCACACCCCAGAAGTGACTCGAACCCATACTGCCAGGAGCAACGGAATTTGTATGTACAGGGATGCCTTAATCCGCTTGACCATCACGACCGGACAAAAGGAAGTGATAGCCGAAGCTATTTGAACCACTTCCCCGCCGGCACTCGGATGGTAATCTTGGGCATAGCATTTTATCAAATCACCTCATTCTTTGGGGCACACGTGAGGAACACAAATGCAAACAAGCCTGAATGGTCCCCAGGACTATATACAACTGAAAACTCACACCCCAGAAGTGACTCGAACCAATACTGCCAGGAGCAACGCAACTGGTATGTACAGGGACGCCTTAATCCGCTTGACCATCACGACCGGACAAAAGGAAGTGATAGCCGAAGCTATTTGAACCACTTCCCCACCGGCACTCGGATGGTAATCTTGGGAATAGCATTTTATCAAATCACCTCATTCTTTGGGGCACACGTGAGGAACTGAAATGCAAAAAAGCCTGAATGGTCCCCAGGACTATATACAACTGAAAACTCACACCCCAGAAGTGACTCGAACCCATACTGCCAGGAGTAACGCAACTGGTATGTACAGGGACGCCTTAATCCGCTTGACCATCACGACCGGACAAAAGAAAGTGATAGCCGAAGCTATTTGAACCACTTCCCCGCCGGCACTCGGATGGTAATCTTGGGCATAGCATTTTATCAAATCACCTCATTCTTTGGGGCACACGTGAGGAACACAAATGCAAACAAGCCTGAATGGTCCCCAGGACTATATACAACTGAAAACTCACACCCCAGGAGTGACTCGAACCCATACTGCCAGGAGCAACGCAACTGGTATGTACAGGGACGCCTTAATCCGCTTGACCATCACGACCGGACAAAAGGAAGTGATAGCCGAAGCTATTTGAACCACTTCCCCGCCGGCACTCGGATGGTAATCTTGGGCATAGCATTTTATCAAATCACCTCATTCTTTGGGGCACACGTGAGGAACACAAATGCAAACAAGCCTGAATGGTCCCCACGACTATATACAACTGAAAACTCACACCCCAGAAGTGACTCGAACCCATACTGCCAGGAGCAACGCAGCTGGTATGTATAGGGATGCCTTAATCCGCTTGACCATCACGACCGGACAAAAGGAAGTGATAGCTGAAGCTATTTGAACCACTTCCCCGCCGGCACTCAGATGGTAATCTTGGGCATAGAATTTTATCAAATCACCTCATTCTTTGGGGCACATGTGAGGAACACAAATGCAAACAAGCCTGAATGGTCCCCAGGACTATATACAACTGAAAACTCACACCCCAGAAGTGACTCGAACCCATACTGCCAGGAGTAACGCAACTGGTATGTACAGGGACGCCTTAATCCGCTTGACCATCACGACCGGACAAAAGAAAGTGATAGCCGAAGCTACTTGAACCACTTCCCCGCCGGCACTCGGATGGTAATCTTGGGCATAGCATTTTATCAAATCACCTCATTCTTTGGGGCACACGTGAGGAACACAAATGCAAACAAGCCTGAATGGTCCCCAGGACTATATACAACTGAAAACTCACACCCCAGGAGTGACTCGAACCCATACTGCCAGGAGCAACGCAACTGGTATGTACAGGGACGCCTTAATCCGCTTGACCATCACGACCGGACAAAAGGAAGTGATAGCCGAAGCTATTTGAACCACTTCCCCGCCGGCACTCGGATGGTAATCTTGGGCATAGCATTTTATCAAATCAACTCATTCTTTGGGGCACACGTGAGGAACACAAATGCAAACAAGCCTGAATGGTCCCCAGGACTATATACAATTGAAAACTCACACCCCAGAAGTGACTCGAACCCATACTGCCAGGAGCAACGGAATTGGTATGTACAGGGATGCCTTAATCCGCTTGACCATCACGACCGGACAAAAGGAAGTGATAGCCGAAGCTATTTGAACCACTTCCCCGCCGGCACTCGGATGGTAATCTTGGGCATAGCATTTTATCAAATCACCTCATTCTTTGGGGCACACGTGAGGAACACAAATGCAAACAAGCCTGAATGGTCCCCAGGACTATATACAACTGAAAACTCACACCCCAGAAGTGACTCGAACCAATACTGCCAGGAGCAACGCAACTGGTATGTACAGGGACGCCTTAATCCGCTTGACCATCACGACCGGACAAAAGGAAGTGATAGCCGAAGCTATTTGAACCACTTCCCCACCGGCACTCGGATGGTAATCTTGGGAATAGCATTTTATCAAATCACCTCATTCTTTGGGGCACACGTGAGGAACTGAAATGCAAAAAAGCCTGAATGGTCCCCAGGACTATATACAACTGAAAACTCACACCCCAGAAGTGACTCGAACCCATACTGCCAGGAGCAACGCAGCTGGTATGTACAGGGACGCCTTAATCCGCTTGACCATCACGACCGGACAAAAGGAAGTGATAGCCGAAGCTATTTGAACCACTTCCCCGCCGGCACTCAGATGGTAATCTTGGGCATAGAATTTTATCAAATCACCTCATTCTTTGGGGCACATGTGAGGAACACAAATGCAAACAAGCCTGAATGGTCCCCAGGACTATATACAACTGAAAACTCACACCCCAGAAGTGACTCGAACCCATACTGCCAGGAGTAACGCAACTGGTATGTACAGGGACGCCTTAATCCGCTTGACCATCACGACCGGACAAAAGAAAGTGATAGCCGAAGCTATTTGAACCACTTCCCCGCCGGCACTCGGATGGTAATCTTGGGCATAGCATTTTATCAAATCACCTCATTCTTTGGGGCACACGTGAGGAACACAAATGCAAACAAGCCTGAATGGTCCCCAGGACTATATACAACTGAAAACTCACACCCCAGGAGTGACTCGAACCCATACTGCCAGGAGCAACGCAACTGGTATGTACAGGGACGCCTTAATCCGCTTGACCATCACGACCGGACAAAAGGAAGTGATAGCCGAAGCTATTTGAACCACTTCCCCGCCGGCACTCGGATGGTAATCTTGGGCATAGCATTTTATCAAATCACCTCATTCTTCGGGGCACACGTGAGGAACACAAATGCAAACAAGCCTGAATGGTCCCCAGGACTATATACAACTGAAAACTCACACCCCAGAAGTGACTCGAACCCATACTGCCAGGAGCAACGCAGCTGGTATGTATAGGGATGCCTTAATCCGCTTGACCATCACGACCGGACAAAAGGAAGTGATAGCTGAAGCTATTTGAACCACTTCCCCGCCGGCACTCAGATGGTAATCTTGGGCATAGAATTTTATCAAATCACCTCATTCTTTGGGGCACATGTGAGGAACACAAATGCAAACAAGCCTGAATGGTCCCCAGGACTATATACAACTGAAAACTCACACCCCAGAAGTGACTCGAACCCATACTGCCAGGAGTAACGCAACTGGTATGTACAGGGACGCCTTAATCCGCTTGACCATCACGACCGGACAAAAGAAAGTGATAGCCGAAGCTACTTGAACCACTTCCCCGCCGGCACTCGGATGGTAATCTTGGGCATAGCATTTTATCAAATCACCTCATTCTTTGGGGCACACGTGAGGAACACAAATGCAAACAAGCCTGAATGGTCCCCAGGACTATATACAACTGAAAACTCACACCCCAGGAGTGACTCGAACCCATACTGCCAGGAGCAACGCAACTGGTATGTACAGGGACGCCTTAATCCGCTTGACCATCACGACCGGACAAAAGGAAGTGATAGCCGAAGCTATTTGAACCACTTCCCCGCCGGCAATCGGATGGTAATCTTGGGCATAGCATTTTATCAAATCACCTCATTCTTTGGGGCACACGTGAGGAACACAAATGCAAACAAGCCTGAATGGTCCCCAGGACTATATACAACTGAAAACTCACACCCCAGAAGTGACTCGAACCCATACTGCCAGGAGCAACGCAACTGGTATGTACAGGGACGCCTTAATCCGCTTGACCATCACGACCGGACAAAAGGAAGTGATAGCCGAAGCTATTTGAACCACTTCCCCGCCGGCACTCGGATGGTAACCTTGGGAATAGCATTTTATCAAATCACCTCATTCTTTGGGGCACACGTGAGGAACACAAATGCAAACAAGCCTGAATGGTCCCCAGGACTATATGCAACTGAAAACTCACACCCCAGAAGTGACTCGAACCCATACTGCCAGGAGCCACGCAACTGGTATGTACAGGGACGCCTTAATCCGCTTGAGCATCACGACCGGACAAAAGGAAGTGATAACCGAAGCAATTTGAACCACTTCCCCGCCGGCACTCAGATGGTAATCTTGGGCATAGCATTTTATCAAATCACCTCATTCTTTGGGGCACACGTGAGGAACACAAATGTAAACAAGCCCGAATGGTCCCCAGGACTATATACAACTGAAAACTCACACCCCAGAAGTGACTCGAACCCATACTGCCAGGAGCAACGCAACTGGTATGTACAGGGACGCCTTAATCCACTTGACCATCACGACCAGACAAAAGGAAGTGATACCCGAAGCTATTTGAACCACTTCCCCGCCGGCACTCGGATGGTAATTTTGTGCATAGAATTTTATCAAATCACCTCATTCTTTGGGGCACACGTGAGGAACACATATGCAAACAAGCCTGAATGGTCCCCAGGACTATATACAACTGAAAACTCACACCCCAGAAGTGACTCGAACCCATACTGCCAGGAGCAACGCAACTTTTATGTACAGGGACGCCTTAATCCGCTTGACCATCACGACCGGACAAAAGGAAGTGATAGCTGAAGCTATTTGAACCACTTCCCCGCCGGCACTTGGATGGTAATCTTGGGAATAGCATTTTATCAAATCACCTCATTCTTTGGGGCACACGTGAGGAACACAAATGCAAACAAGCCTGAATGGTCCCCAGGACTATATACAACTGAAAACTCACACCCCAGAAGTGACTCGAACCCATACTGCCAGGAGCAACGCAACTGGTATGTACAGGGATGCCTTAATCCGCTTGAGCATCACGACCGGACAAAAGGAAGTGATAACCGAAGCTATTTGAACCACTTCCTCGCCGGCACTCAGATTGTAATCTTGGGCATAGCATTTTATCAAATCACCTCATTCTTTGGGGCACACGTGAGGAACACAAATGCAAACAATCCCGAATGGTCTCCAGGACTATATACAACTGAAAACTCACACCCCAGAAGTGACTCGAACCCATACTGCCAGGAGCAACGCAACTGGTATGTACAAGGACGCCTTAATCCACTTGACCATCACGACCGGACAAAAGGAAGTGATAGCCGAAGCTATTTGAATCACTTCCCTGCCGGCACTCGGATGGTAATCTTGGGCATAGCATTTTATCAAATCACCTCATTCTTTGGGGCACACGTGAGGAACACAAATGCAAACAAGCCTGAATGGTCCCCAGGACTATATACAACTGAAAACTCACACCCCAGAAGTGACTCAAACCCATACTGCCAGGAGCAACGCAAAAAAAGCAAAGCAATGTTTTCTGGTATGTCAAGAGGAGTACAGGCCGGATCACGGTACACTCTGTCGGCTATCATCCCGATTGTTTCATCCACAGGTACGTTGGTAAACAGAGATTCTACGTCCAACGAGGCTCTTATCCCTGTGACCCCTGTTCCCCGCAGCAAGTCAACAAATTCCTTTGGCGACTTCAGGCTGAAGGCGCAAGGGACATAAGGAGTCAGCAAGCCGTTGAGTCGTTCCAGTCTGTACGTGGGTGTGGGTATCTGGCTGATGATTGGCCAAAGTGGGTTTCCAGACTTGTGTGTCTTGACATTTCCTTACGCATATCCAGGTTTATATTCCCCAATAATCTTTGGCAGGTGGAGTCCAGATTTCTTGGCGTTCACAGTTTCGATCAATTTGTTGACCTTTGCTTTCAGTTCGGCTGTAGTGTCCTTCGTTACCCTTTGGAATTTAGTTTGGTCAGAGAGTATGAGGTTCATTTTCACCAGATATTCGTCTTTTTTAAGAATGACGCCAATATAAAAATATATTGGCGACTTGTCGCCTCTGCTGACAACTATCTCCTTGTTCTCACGAAGGCTCTTAGCTGTCGCTTTGAGCTCGGGGGACAGTATGGTACTTCTGTAGTTGCCTCGATTCTTTCCTCCTTCCGCAATAAGTTCTGCTTGTAAGGTATCTTTGGTGGTGACCTTCTTTTGTGCTTCGAGGTCGAATATGTCGTCCAACAGAATCTTCAACTCCACTTTCCGGGCCATCTCACTCAGTCTGGACATAACGTGACAGTTTATACCCAGATTTAGGAGAGTGATTTGGTCCTCAGTGAGGTTGATGCCTGCAAGGTTCAGGAAGCCATCTCTTGGTCGTGGAATTGCCATAGGTCCTCCATATAACGTTGTTAGTTTCTTGATTATTCTTGTTTCAGTGCTGAGGTGATGTCGGTCTGTGAGGATGTCGAGGTGTTGTTCAATGCGAGTACGCCTCAGCTTGACGTCTGTGAGGCACTACACATCAAGAAGTCAACACCAGCAATCAACAGCCAATTAATGCACAATTATATTCTACCCACTTCAAGACTCCGCTCCAATATAGAAGCATCAAGAAATATGGACCAATAGGCTTTCGACAATTACTTCCATTCAATACCCATTGTTTCGTGTTCTGTCTTGTGTTAGAATTTAATACCCATTTAATACCCATTGTTGAAAGTTCGTTTTCACCTCATCCACCTCACCCAAATGTAGATATAAACTCGAAGATGTGCAAAGCTCTATTCAGTTTCAGTTGTGTGTTTGTAAACTAAAGTCTTTGAAAATGTAATAAACTTTACGAAATGCGCTGAAGTGTCGCGTCAGACTGGAAATAAAAATGAATTTTGGAGAATTGATCTTTGAATTACCATCAACAGTGAAAAGAAACGTAAGAAAGATGTGTTAGAATTATTAATCTTACTTTTTCGGTCATATTTAATATATATATATATATATATATATATATATATATATATATGCGAACAAGCCTGAATGGTCCCCAGGACATATGCAACTGAAAACTCACACCCCAGAAGTGACTCGAACCCATACTCCCAGAAGCAACGCATCTGGTATGTACAAGACGCCTTAATCCACTTGACCATCACGACCGGACATAATGAGGTGATAGCCGAGGCTATTTGAACCACCCCACCGCCGGCACTCGGATAGTTATCTTGGGCATAGCATTTTACCAAATCACCTCATTCTTTGGGGCAACACGTGAGGAACACAAATGCGAACAAGCCTGAATGGTCCCCAGGACATATGCAACTGAAAACTCACACCCCAGAAGTGACTCGAACCCATACTCCCAGAAGCAACGCATCTGGTATGTACAAGACGCCTTAATCCACTTGACCATCACGACCGGACATAATGAGGTGATAGCCGAGGCTATTTGAACCACCCCACCGCCGGCACTCGGATAGTTATCTTGGGCATAGCATTTTACCAAATCACCTCATTCTTTGGGGCAACACGTGAGGAACACAAATGCGAACAAGCCTGAATGGTCCCCAGGACATATGCAACTGAAAACTCACACCCCAGAAGTGACTCGAACCCATACTCCCAGAAGAAGTATGGCCTCGGCTATCACCTCATTATGTCCGGTCGTGATGGTCAAGTGGATTAAGGCGTCTTGTACATACCAGATGCGTTGCTTCTGGGAGTATGGGTTCGAGTCACTTCTGGGGTGTGAGTTTTCAGTTGCATATGTCCTGGGGACCATTCAGGCTTGTTCGCATTTGTGTTCCTCACGTGTTGCCCCAAAGAATGAGGTGATTTGGTAAAATGCTATGCCCAAGATAACTATCCGAGTGCCGGCGGTGGGGTGGTTCAAATAGCCTCGGCTATCACCTCATTATGTCCGGTCGTGATGGTCAAGTGGATTAAGGCGTCTTGTACATACCAGATGCGTTGCTTCTGGGAGTATGGGTTCGAGTCACTTCTGGGGTGTGAGTTTTCAGTTGCATATGTCCTGGGGACCATTCAGGCTTGTTCGCATTTGTGTTCCTCACGTGTTGCCCCAAAGAATGAGGTGATTTGGTAAAATGCTATGCCCAAGATAACTATCCGAGTGCCGGCGGTGGGGTGGTTCAAATAGCCTTGGCTATCACCTCATTATGTCCGGTCGTGATGGTCAAGTGGATTAAGGCGTCTTGTACATACCAGATGCGTTGCTTCTGGGAGTATGGGTTCGAGTCACTTCTGGGGTGTGAGTTTTCAGTTATATATATATATATATATATATATATATATATATATATATATATATATATATATATATATATATATATATATATATAAGCCTATACTTGCATAAACCACAAGTGAAGATTAATAATCTTTGGACAACACCCACCAGTGGGACTCGAACCCAGAAAGCACAACTACCTTCCAGTAGCTGGCATAACTAGTATGCTTTAACCCACTACGCCATCAGACCTTACAAAAGAAGTAGATAGTTCGAGATATATATCTCAAACATCTCCACCTCCCGAAGGCACCAGATGAGTGAGGGGTCAGTCTGCATTTTTCGTCAAGCCACTGTCAATGTGAGAGAACTCGTGTCCAGCTTATAAGCCTATACTTGCATAAACCACAAGTGAAGATTAATAATCTTTGGACAACACCCACCAGTGGGACTCGAACCCAGAAAGCACAACTACCTTCCAGTAGCTGGCATAACTAGTATGCTTTAACCCACTACGCCATCAGACCTTACAAAAGAAGTAGATAGTTCGAGATATATATCTCAAACATCTCCACCTCCCGAAGGCACCAGATGAGTGAGGGGTCAGTCTGCATTTTTCGTCAAGCCACTGTCAATGTGAGAGAACTCGTGTCCAGCTTATAAGCCTATACTTGCATAAACCACAAGTGAAGATTAATAATCTTTGGACAACACCCACCAGTGGGACTCGAACCCAGAAAGCACAACTACCTTCCAGTAGCTGGCATAACTAGTATGCTTTAACCCACTACGCCATCAGACCTTACAAAAGAAGTAGATAGTTCGAGATATATATCTCAAACATCTCCACCTCCCGAAGGCACCAGATGAGTGAGGGGTCAGTCTGCATTTTTCGTCAAGCCACTGTCAATGTGAGAGAACTCGTGTCCAGCTTATAAGCCTATACTTGCATAACCATTCTTATACTTGCATAAACCATTCTTCTTTGGTGCATCCCTATGTGCCCTCAAAAAGAAGGGGGGAGGAATCAGACCCATTGCCGTTGGTAATACCCTTCGCCGCCTAGTTGCAAGGGCTGCTGTCAGAAGTATCCGAACGGAAGCAGCCACCATGCTGCAACCCAACCAGCTGGGGTTTGGAGTCCCCCAAGGCTGTGAAGCAGCGGCTCATGCTGCACGAGCCTACATTAGCTCTCTTACTGAAGACCAGGCAGTAGTAAAATTAGATTTTAAAAACGCTTTCAACTCGGTCAAAAGGGAAGCAATCCTCACTGCAGTCCAGGAACATTGCCCAAGCATTCTCCCGTTTGTGTCAGCAGGCTACAGCAAAGACTCAACCCTCCTGTTTGGCAAACATGAAGTCACCTCAGCAGAGGGAATTCAACAGGGTGACCCACTTGCACCGTTCCTCTTTTGCATAGCGGTTCGAGAAATTACAACCAGACTGTCCAGCGAGCTCAACATCTGGTTCCTGGATGATGGCACTCTGGCAGGCACACAAGATTCCCTGCTAGAAGACTTACAGCTGGTGAAGACACGGGGGGAGTCCATGGGTCTCGTTCTTAGCCCCTCCAAGTGCGAAATTATTGCATCTAGTGAAGTAATCATTAGAGCAGTGAAATCAGTTCTACCAGAAGCCTCAGTCGTTAAACCTACCGACAGCACACTACTCGGAGCACCTCTGGGCCACAATGCCATTGCTGCAGTCCTTGGCGTAAAGTTTAGAGACCTAAAGAGGATGGAAGAGAGAATTGGGGACTTGGACTCCCACGATGCCCTCTACCTTCTCACAAAGTGCCTTACCCTGCCCAGGCTAACATACTTCTTAAGGTGTGCACCAACTTTTGGCAACCCACTTCTAAATCAATATGATGAGCTCTTCAGGTCAATATTCAGGAAGGCGCTCAACCTAGATTTAGATGACAGTCAGTGGGACCAAGCAACACTACCAGTGAGATTTGGAGGGATAGGCATACGAAAGGCAACTGAGGTAGCACTTCCAGCATTCTTATCCTCATGTACAGCAGCCAACGAATTGGTAGGGCAGATCCTACCAGAGCGTATGAGAGAGACAGCGGGAACTCATGATCAAACGTTCATCGAAGCAGCCAGACAATGGGACACCATTGCACACCCTCAACCCCGACCACAAGTCCCAAAAGACCACAAGCAGGCCCACTGGGATAGCCCCATAATGGAAAAGACTGTCACAGCAATGATTGACAACGCTGATGCTGAAAACAAAGCCCGCCTCCTAGCGGTAACAGCACCCCACGCCGGGGATTTTTTATTTGCTGTGCCCAATGCAGCCCTGGGAACTCGCCTCAGTCATGACGCTCTCCGCATTGGAGTTGCCCTTCGCCTTGCCGCCCCCATCCTCACCGAACATAGGTGCATCTGCGGAACTGCGATGGCAGACCAATATGGTCGTCATGGTCTGGTATGTCGTAAATCACAGGGTAAAATTGCAAGACATGAAGAAGTCAACGACATCATCAAGAGGAGCCTCGCCACAGCCCGCTGCCCGGCACAAAGAGAACCACACTCATCCAGACCTAACGACCCTCAGAAGCGCCCTGATGGGGTCACCTTGCTACCTTGGAAGGATGGTAAGCAAGTGGTATGGGACTACACGTGCGCTGCCACACTGGCCAGTACCAACCTCCACTACAGCACACGTGAAAGCGGTGGTGCTGCTTCTTTCAGGGAATCGCAGAAAATTATTAAATACAGAGGTCTAGCACACTGCTACAGCTTTGTTCCGATCGGCTCGGAGACCCTCGGTTCGTGGGGAAAATGTGCATTGAAGTTCCTGAAGGAATTGGGGGACAAATTGATCAGCGCTACAAAAGACCAGAGAGCAAAAAGTTTCTTGTTCCAGCGCCTCAGTGTTGCGATTCAGAGGGGAAATGCCTGTTGCGTCTTGGGCACTAGTCCAACTTCAGAGGAATTCGAAGAAGTGTTTGACTTGCAACAATGATCGAACCCGTCTGTGACATTCATCAATGTTTCCCATTGTTGTGTTCTTCAAGAGATCCATAACCTTTAAGCACCTTTTTGCATTATTATTTTTGTATCAACCCATGTATATCTTGTAACCATCAAATGCATAATAAAGCACAAAAAATATTCAAGGAAGGGGGTGGTAGGAGAAAAGCACACAGAAACTGTATTGGAGGGGATCTAAACATTCCCTCTAATGCGTTATGCGTGGTTTCCTCCGAGGCTATGGGTCCCCCTTCTTCCAGCTAGAGGTGGTACTCCCTTCCTATATATATATATATATATATATATATATATATATATATATATATATATATATATATATATATATATATATATATATATATATATATATATATATATATATATATATATATTGTGATGATAATCTCCTTCAAGAGATTGAGCCTGCTCTTCCCTCCACAATTACGTCGTTAAAATTATATAAAACTACTATGGAAGAAATGTCCAACAACGACAACAACACCAGCAAGGTTTGCCAGAGAGCAAAACGTATGCAGCCAGAGACACCTGCTCAGACTCAAACCGCCAAACTACCTGTCTTACTACCGGCTCCGCTGATTGGTCGCCGGTCTGGCTGCAACTGCACTCGCCCCCCCCCATACTACTTGATGTCTGGGGTCGCCACGACCTCAGACCTCAGAATATTCGGTGCTTCCACGGTTACCACTCCTCCCGGCTAGACGTTAGCGTGTACTGAGAGAGGTGGTAGCTTAAAGCCAATATTCCAGCACCTTCCCTTTATTTTTGTATTGCACTTCTTGTTATTTTGTCTTAACGTAACTTTTCATTGTGTCATTTAATTATTCTTATTCTTTTGATTGATTGATTTTATTATACGAATTTGTTTGTCCATTTTTTCATGTTTTGATTTATTTAACGTAATTAAAATTTCATTGTTAAAGTTTACTTGTGTTTTGTGTGTCTTCTCCTTACCTTACCACAGACGAAGTTCCAGTTTTTTCTATTTTTTTTTATAACTATGTGACGAGGCCATACCCCTAGCCTTAAACAGCCGAACACCAACGCGTTACCGTCACAAGTTATATGGGGGCCTGTCCTAGGAGCTTCACTCAGGTACTGGTGTCAAGTGGTAATTTATGGTAAGCGTATTTAACTTTGTTAACGTAGCTTTACTATTTTTCATATTCAATTTCATTTTTTATAAGGTGCGGTGTATTGTGCATTACGAGAGTAACATATGGTGAAGGTGAGACAACTTTGGATTACGTGGTGACTGTAGGCCGCAGTCATACTCTTAATTGGTCATCTCTCCCTCCGTGTTATTACTCGTGTTTACCATCTATGTCCCTTGAATATTTCTCATTTTGACAGATCATCCTATTGGTACCCTGGTACTGTGGTCTGCCCCGGGTCAAGAGTACCCAATCTTCTGCAATCTGACTGTAGGAGGACAAAGAGGGCCATAGTTCCTCTAGCTCGAACTTTAGTTGCTGAATTGGGACCTCAGCAGCAGTTCTCGTCACCAGTTGACACCTCGCACCCCTACACGTCAGTCAGAGATGATGATACATACAACGGTAGGGAATTAGCTTACTTTTCAGAGCACAAAAGTTCGCTAATTCTGTAAGTATCATATTAAATTCAGTAGGAAAAACTTGCTTTATGTCCTATAGAGACTTGGCAAGGTATGCCTACATCCTTGGACTACCAATTTTACTTTTGAAGCAATTTACTGTTTCATTTGTTTTCGAAACTCTGTTTCATTTGTTAGTAGGATTTTCTTGCCCTTATCCTCTTACATGAGTACCGGGTACAAGATTTCCTGCGCCCTTGATTTAATTTAATCATTTAACATCTTTTACTTAACTTTAATTGTTAAAGATCTCACAGGATAGGTACTAGTTGCCACGTTGTCCTGTTTCTGACATTCACTATTGAATATTCGTGTACCTTTATTTGCTAATTTCACCATGTTTCGTCTCCAAGCTTTCCGTACAAATCCAGCAGGTGAAATAGGGACTTTAAGTCGTGCCAAGAAGACTGAATTACAAACTCTTGCACATGAGTATCAACTAGAAGTTCCCTACCAAGCCAACAAAAATGACCTACACAACCTGTTGCTGGATTACTATTTAGAGCAAGGTAAGATAGACTCTGAAACTCATGAAACCTACTATATTGCAGATAAATCTGATTTGGCAACGCTGAAACTCAAACTAGAGCTGGCCAAGATTGAGCGTGAGCAGCAAAGGGAAGCAGCTGCCATAAGAAGGGAAGAACAAGAACGCGAAGCTGCCTTGAAGAGAGACGAACAAGAACGCGAGGCTGCTTTGAGGAGAGAACAAGAACGAGAAATCACCCTCAGAGAACGCGAAGCTGCTTTGAGGAGAGAAGAACACGAACGTGAGGTCACATTACTCCGTGAACGTGAACGAGTACAGCTTGAAACACTCCAGGAGCGGGAACGCTTACAGCTCGAAACCAAACAACGCGAGTTAGAGATGCAACGCGAACATGACAAGCAACAAGCGACTCTGGCTCTAGAGTGTCGTCAACGCGAAATCGCCTTGGAAACTTCACACTTCACTCAACGCCAGCAAGCTACTGCCAATCTTCCCGTCAGTTTTAATATATCACATGCAAGTAAGTTAATGCCATCCTTTGTAGAAGCAGAAGTTGATGTGTTTTTCACCACCTTTGAAACCCTTGCTAATCAACTCAGTTGGCCTGTCGACCAATGGGCCACACTTCTCAGAGTCCATCTTACAGGTAGAGCTGCAGTCACACTCAGTACTTTGGCGTCTGAGAATGACTACCACACTCTGAAACAAGCAGTGTTGGACGCCTACCTACTTTCCACCGAAAGTTATAGAAGGAAATTCCGTGACCACCTGAAGGCAAGTACCACTACCTTCCTTGAGTTTGCTAACACGAAACGGAGGTATTTCATGAAATGGCTGGAAGCAGCACATGTCTCTACTTCTACAGAACTCGTCAACCTGATGCTTGTTGAAGAATTCTTGAGACGTGTGCCGCCTCCTGTCCGCCTCTACTTAGCAGATAAAGAAGAAACCGACTACCTGAAGTGTGCTAAGTCGGCTGACACTTACAGCCTCATCCACCGGCTGACACCCGAACCATCCTCCAGTAAGAAGTCGTGGTACAGTTACGAGAAGGTGAGCCCCGATCAAGCTGGTTCACAACTGTACTGCAAGTATTGTAGACTCTATGGACATACCATAGACAAGTGTGGTAAGTCTCAATACAAGGGAATCACTGACCAACAAAAACCCAAACCAACTCCTCCTAAGTCCGGTAAGCCTGTGATGAATGTTGGTGTTAATGTTAATGATCTTTCTCTTTTCAGTAACCACCTGTATACTGGAACTGTCTCTGCCAACGGTTCAAATCCGGAGGGACGTCTCAAATTGAAGATCTTGAGGGACACAGCGGCTCTACAATCGATCATCTTAAAGTCGGCTGTGCCCAACATCACCTACACCGGAGAAACTGTCTTCATCACTGACCTCACTGCTACCACTCCATACCCTCTCGCCAGAGTCCACCTGGATTGTCCCTACGTGAACGGGGAAGTCCAAGTCGCCGTCAGGGAAAAGCCTTTTCCCATGCCTGGAGTGCAACTTCTCCTAGGCAACGACTTGGCAGAAGACCTGCAACCGACCAACCTAATCGTCATGGACAAACCCCAGGTGTGTAACTCTGTGCCAAGTAACCCTATTCTAGAGTATGTTCCAGCAGAGGTTAAAGAGAGTGATGAAGTTTCTCCTCCGGTTCTCGTGACCACCCGTGCACAAGCCGCACGTCCACAGCCAGCTGACTCTACTGCTACCGCTGTCCCTCAAGACCCTCAGAAACTCCCCCCGCATCTGACCAAGTTGGAGTTCCGTAAGTTGCAGAGGGAAGATCTTACTTTAACACCATTGTTTTTCCAGGCTGAGACTCAACCCGACAGTATTCCTGGGTTCTTCCTAGAGAACGACTTGCTCTACCGCAGATATAGACCCAGTAAACTGAAGGAGGAGGACGATTGGGCCAACATCGAACAACTTGTGATTCCTACCAGCCTGCGGCCCACTATTCTACACCTGGCCCATGGAGCATTCTCCCACTACGGCTTCAACAAGACTTACCATGGGATTCGTCAAGACTACTACTGGCCAGGTATGGTAAATAACGTCAAACAGTACGTAAAACAGTGTCATACATGTCAGATGGCAGGCAAACCGAACATCTCCATTCCCAGAGCGCCACTGATTCCCAAACAGGTGCCTGCGGAACCTTTCCACAGACTCATAATAGACTGTGTTGGTCCTTTACCTCGGACCAGTTCAGGTAACGCCTACATCCTAACCATCCCGTGTCCTACCACCAGATTTCCCATAGCAGTTCCAGTGAAGAACATCACGGCTGCTACGGTTATAAAACATCTATTGAAGATCTTCACTCAATACGGATTTCCCAGAGAGATTCAAAGCGACTGTGGTACCAACTTCACCAGTGATCTCTTCAAAAGGACACTGGAGGAGTTCAACATCAAACAGGTATTGTCCAGCCCCTATCATCCTGCTTCACAGGGTTCTCTTGAACGTAGTCATCAGACTATCAAAGCACTCTTGAAAAAGTTTTGTAGTGAAACCTCGAAGGATTGGGATAAGCAGATTGACCTTATAATGTGTATTTTCAGAAGTCTCCCCAATGAGTCCCTAGGAGTATCTCCTTATGAGATGCTCTACGGCCGTAAGTGCCGTACTCCCCTTAAGGCTTTCAAAGACTCTCTCAGAGATGCCACCTTCAGTGAGCGTCAGAATGTGCCCCAGTTTCTTCAAAACCTTCAACACATTCTAGAGAGAGTCCACCGTTTTGCCCATGATAATCTATTGAAAGCCCAGGAGAGAATGAAGACTCATTACGACCAGACCAGCAAAGTAAGAAAATTCAAGCCGGGAGACTTCGTCCTTGCCTATTTCCCTATCCCAGGTTCACCTTTACAAAACAGGTTTTCAGGACCCTACCGCGTCAAAGAGTGCAGGAATAATAACAACTACGTAATAGAGACTCCAGATAGGCGGCGGAAGACCCAGCTGTGCCACGTCAACCTCCTGAAGCAATATAATGGTACTCCTCCCACTGTCCTGACTAATTGTTCTACCTTCACAGAACCCTACATCCACAGTGAGACCATCTCAGCTTCTCCTCCCGAAAGCACTGACAAGGAGTCAGCGCTTTCTAATTCCGAAATCCTTAATGATCTTCCCAAATGCTTTCAGAATAATAATTGTGCTCCTTTGCCCTCTTCTAATTCCACTCTCACCTCGTCAGATAAGCCCTTCATCCTCCATGTCGACGCCAATGGTACCGACGTTGGTGGTGTCGTGATGCAGCAACGAGGCGAGAAGAATACACCTGTCAGCGACTACTGCTACAAGGAACTACGGAACAATTGGCAAGGAGCTACTCTTCCTCATCCTGAAGCTTCAGCACTTCACTCCACACCTGAAAAGTGCTCGGTCCACCATCAATACGGACCACACCACCCTACATCTCCTGCAGCACGCCCACTTCTCATCTCAACGTCTTCTACTATGGGCTTGCTACCTGCAGAAATTCAACCTTCAGACACGCTATACCAAGAGTCTGACAACATCTTAGCCCATGATCTCTCCAGAGTTTATGAAGTAGAAGCAACTCCATCTAATACTCCACCACATAACGACGTACTTCTTCCAGAACCGCAGGCTTCGGGGGAGAGTTGTGACGATAATCTCCTTCAAGAGATTGAGCCTGCTCTTCCCTCCACAATTACGTCGTTAAAATTATATAAAACTACTATGGAAGAAATGTCCAACAACGACAACAACACCAGCAAGGTTTGCCAGAGAGCAAAACGTATGCAGCCAGAGACACCTGCTCAGACTCAAACCGCCAAACTACCTGTCTTACTACCGGCTCCGCTGATTGGTCGCCGGTCTGGCTGCAACTGCACTCGCCCCCCCCCCATTCTACTTGATGTCTGGGGTCGCCACGACCTCAGACCTCAGAATATTCGGTGCTTCCACGGTTACCACTCCTCCCGGCTAGACGTTAGCGTGTACTGAGAGAGGTGGTAGCTTAAAGCCAATGTTCCAGCACCTTCCCTTTATTTTTGTATTGCACTTCTTGTTATTTTGTCTTAACGTAACTTTTCATTGTGTCATTTAATTATTCTTATTCTTTTGATTGATTGATTTTATTATACGAATTTGTTTGTCCATTTTTTCATGTTTTGATTTATTTAACGTAATTAAAATTTCATTGTTAAAGTTTACTTGTGTTTTGTGTGTCTTCTCCTTACCTTACCACAGACGAAGTTCCAGTTTTTTCTATTTTTTTTATAACTATGTGACGAGGCCATACCCCTAGCCTTAAACAGCCGAACACCAACGCGTTACCGTCACAATATATATATATATATATATATATATATATATATATATATATATATATATATATATATATATATATATATATATATATATATATGTCGTACCTAGTAGCCAGAACGCACTTCTCAGCCTACTATGCAAGGCCCGATTTGCCTAATAGGCCAAGTTTTCATGAATTAATTGTTTTTCGACTACCTAACCTAACCTAACTTTTTCGGGTACCTAACCTAACCTAACCTATAAAGATAGGTTAGGTTAGGTTAGGTCGGGTTGGTTAGGTTCAGTCATATATCAAAGTTAATTTTAACTCCAATAAAAAAAAATTGACCTCATACATAAGGAAATGGGTAGCTTTATCATTTCATAAGCAAAAAATTAGAGAAAATATATTAATTCAGGAAAACTTGGCTTATTAGGCAAATCGGGCCTTGTATAGTAGGCCGAGAAGTGCGTTCTGGCTATTAGGTACGATATATATATATATATATATATATATATATATATATATATATATATATATATATATATATATATATATATATATATATATATATATATATATATATATATTATATATATATATATATATATATATATATATATATATATATATATATATATATATATATATATATATATATATATATATTAAATATGACCGAAAAAGTAAGATTAATAATTCTATCACATCTTTCTTACGTTTCTTTTCACTGTTGATGGTAATTCAAAGATCAATTCTCCAAAATTCATTTTTATTTCTAGTCTGACGCGACACTTCAGCGCGTTTCGTATATATATATAATATATATATATATATATATATATATATATATATATATATATATATATATATATATATATATATATATATATATAGATATATATATATATGTATATATATATATATATATATATATATATATATATATATATATATATATATATATATATATATATATATATATATATCTAGAGTACTCTACCCACCATGAGAGTAAGGACAAGAACATATCGATGCCAACACAAAAGACAATGTCCAACATAATAGGCCAATTACACTGGATTAATCTTTGTGTTTAGATAGCAGCTGCCTCGTATGGACCAATAAGCATTCTGCAGCCTTTATGTTTCACCTCACATTTATCCCTTATGTATCCCCCCATGTTTTCACCTTTATTGTATTATCAGTGTGGGTATAAAATCAACTAGTATTGTAAGATCTGTTCACTTGAGAATGAACCATGGAGGTTCGAAACGTTGTGCAAATTATATAAATAAGTGTAATACACTCTATAGTAAATCACTTCTTTTCTTCACCTTAAAAGTACGAAAATGAGTTTTGGAGAACTCCTATTTCAATTAAGCCCTGATGCTAAGAAAATTGTTAGAGGGATAGAAGTCCTAAACCAGAAAATAATAAATACAGAATATGCGGTCATATTCAATGAAATATATATATATATATATATATATATATATATATATATATATATATATATATATATATATATATATATATATATATATATATATATTGTGATGGGAAAGTGTTGGAGTATAGATGTTCGGCAGTCCTCCAATGGCACGTGTCAATGCCTGGTCACACTTACAAAAAAAAGATAGACTGCTTGCCTGTTGTCTGTGGTAAGTGAGAGGGAGGAACACGTAAAACACAAAGTATGAACAATGAAACTTTAATATATACTTTAAACATAAATAAAAATAAAGACAAATCTCGGGGAAATGAATAGTGCAATTAAATAACAAAGATAAATGCAAAAACAATGTGAGATAAAATAGTGAATGGTGAAATGGTGCTGAGAATATTGGCTATGGCTGAGACCTCCCTTAGTACACAAAACTTAGAGCTTAGTATGCCAGAGAGAGATGTCAACTCTTAGAGCACAAAGAATATTCTGAAGTTGATGGCTGGTCCATGCTCAGACATCGACTCAGGTAGATGGCGCTGAGGTGCAGTGTCGTGACGCTGAACCCCGGTTCATTCCGAACACAGCGATTACACAACACATAACACCTTGCCTCAGCAACCGTTACTACCACCGTGTACTCCTACACACACCGGACCCTTGAGGCGTACCACTAGGTTTGTACTGGAACACAATGAATGAACATACGGAAGGTATTTAAAGGCCGTCGGGTTTTGTCATTTAATTACAAAGAATAGACTCTGACAAATAATACTATATTAATTAACATACTCTATTAGGTCAATACACTTCCAATACCCATAGACCACTTGACCTCCACGATCACCACCCACACTCGTAACTTCCGCCTAAGTCCCTAATACGGAATGATTACTACAACGCTCCACACCCGGTTAGTCTTACATTCAATACTCACATACTGCAGACTTAACTTGGTCACTAAGATCACAACAGGCTCTCGCATAGCTGTCTGCTACACTTCCTGCTGCCACAACCGGAGATGCGGAGGACTTCCTAGTTCCACTCCCACAATCAGACTGACTCCAGTCAGCCATCTCCCTCAACCATTTCACCCCACCTCTCAAGGAAGGTATAATCCGATTAACCTTATCCCTAGAGAGGTAATCTTGTTCCTAGAAGCCTGACGAAGAATAATTCCTCTTTCCAGGAATTAATCATTTGGCTAAACAGCTTCGGTCTTAATCCATTGACCTTTCTTAGATATGTGATCCATAGTCTGTCTACTTACATGAACTTCCAATCATCATTCGTTAAGTGTTGTAGTAATGATCCTCTAGCTAATAATTCCTACTAACTTGTGGATTACAACACCACTCCCCTCCTTAAACACGCATATGTCCCCATATGCATCATTGCAATGGTTCCATTAGTGCAAGGACCTGGAGGATGCACCCACCATATGTGTACAACTAAAAAATCATCCAATAAGTTCATCATACACACAATGAAATAAATTAAAATTTTCCCCGACATGACTCACAACACTTCTCCAACATATACATTATATTCACATCATAGCACAGGTAAAATAGTCTGTAATAATTTTTCCCATCTCCAACAATGCACATATACTTAAACTGCTGACATATAATTACATACAAACATAACCATAAAATTACATGGACCAGAATGCTGGCACTTAAACAGAAATGACACTAGTCATTAATATATACACAACACATATATATCTAAGGTTCTTCATCCTTAGTAATCAGTTAATTACAATTTAACATCTTGCCCTGTACTGTTGACATAAGGGCTTACAATAATCACACAATGTTTCACTGGCCTCCTCCACAATTGGCAGCATCACTTCTCTTGTCTTCGTGTCCCATGGTTGCTAGGTCATAGATCCTCCATGACCCAGACAAAACCCAGGCTGTCCAGCCTGGTGAATGTTGTCAATGTCCCATCGTTGCTCTGAGGTAACGTGATCCTGGCCTCCAGAGCAACGGAGATTCCTACCCCAGGGTCATGTTCCCTTGGGTCTGTGCTGACGTCTCGTTCCAGGGCACCAATCCCAGAACGCTGTAGATCCCTCACAGCTCTCTGGACTAGGCCCATCCGCCCAGAGTGTGTCCACCTGTATTCACACCTTCCCGACCGCTGTACCTGCAAAATATTCCCTCAGAGCCCCCTGGCTCGATCCCATTATTACATAACCCCCTCGGCTCCTTACTCTCTCCCCGTATATAGCCTGAGCGCAGCTGCAAAACCATTGCAGCTGGCCCTTATCCCTGCTTTGATGTCAGGGGGCGAATTTCGCCTATAACGTCACGTTGGCTTCACTTCCTCCCCTTTTTTTCTCTAGAATAACTGAGTGTAGCCTCACAGCTTCCCTTCTCCTCTACCTGAAGCTCTGTGACATGATCCCGGGGGACCTTCTCATGCCTAACACTCAGTAATGGTGCCGATGAGGTAATATACAGTATATACATACACATACATTATCACAATAAATACCTCATTAAAATAATTTCACAACTAATGTCACTAAAGCATCATACTGCCACTGGCTCGCCTCTAGCGAGATTCCTGTAACAACTTAATACGAAATTAGTATATCTACTTCGCTCGTCCACTGCAACCACCAACACCTGAAATTTTGAAATTCTACCTTATAATCTTATCCATAAGACTTACCCACTCCGACTTAATTAATGAAAATTTTAATGAAAATAATGAATTTTTATTAGTCTTTTATGAGTCTTGCTAGAGATATCGACTTGATTCGCCTACTGCAGCCACCAACTCCTGCAATTATCCACATTTCATCTTATCCATAAGACTTACTTACTCCGACACACCATTACCACTGGTCATCCCAACCACTGATGACCTCAATATAACGCCACACATCCCTACAACCACTTCCTGCGTCCTAACGCACCGACCTTGCTACGCCAATACTCACCTTACCGACCACTACCTGGCGCCCCTGCGCCACCATATACTCCACACCACCACACTCCATACCAGGCGTCCAAACGCCACTACACTACACCACCCAATGGCGTCCCCAACGCCCTCAACACAACACCCGGCGTCCCCAACGCCCTCAACACAACACACGGCGTCCCCAACGCCCTCAACACAACACACGGCGTCCCCAACGCCCTCAACACAACACACGGCGTCCCCAACGCCATCAACACAACACACGGCGTCCCCAACGCCCTCAACACAACACTCGGCGTCCCCAACGCCCTCAACACAACACCCGGCGTCCCCAACGCCCTCAACACAACACCCGGCGTCCCCAACGCCCTCAACACAACACCCGGCGTCCCCAACGCCCTCAACACAACACCCGGCGTCCCCAACGCCCTCAACACAATACACGGCGTCCCCAACGCCCTCAACACAACACACGGCGTCCCCAACGCCCTCAACACAACACACGGCGTCCCCAACGCCCTCAACACAACACCCGGCGTCCCCAACGCCCTCAACACCACACACGGCGTCTCCAACGCCCTCAACACCATCACCACCACAGGCATATGCCTTGCGCCAGAGCGCATCAAAACACCACGAGACATTACCAACCGCAACACACACTGTCCCTTTTCTCTGGTAATCCATTAATTACCTGACCAACACTCGTCAGGCATAATTTCTTGTGTAGTGGCCACCCGCCACACACTACCACCTGCGTTAACATACTTCAACGCTAATGTCTACAATACACCCGGTGTTACAACAACCAGTTATGCTACACATGCTACACCTTGGCGCTACAATGCCAACAATGTCATGCACTATACTACATCCATGATATCCACAGTGAAAACATGCACATTTCACTACAGTAAATACTATGCATTACGCTGGCATCTAATAAGCCACTACACATGCATTACACTACACACCACATGCATTACACTACACACCCCGGCGTACAAACGCCAATATTCAACCATGCACTACTCCCGGCGCCACACACCCCCACCAACGGGACACGCTTCCCGTGTCCCACGCTAACACTCTCCATAATGCTACCTGCACCCACAAAAAAATCTCCATGGCCCTCTCCAGGGTACAGTAGACGGCGAACCCCAGACGTCAAATTACGCGTCGCTCGCTATGCCAAGGCGTCCATAATTCACTGCGCCTATTTTCTGTATCTACACCTGACAACGCCGGAACTCGCACAGTACTTTAGGTAATATTTCATTATCCTTAAAATATTCGATTTACACGTTACATGAAATTTAATTAACTTTAAATTACGTAGTTTACACGATTAATTTCACCTTAGCAACGGTTTCTCACTATTTCCGCCTTACCAATGATATAAAACAAGCTCCAAGGTGCGGCTCGCTTGGCCCACCCATCGCTTGGCCCGCACATGGCCGCTCATGGCCTACGCTGGCCCACATTCACCCGCGCTAGTTTACCTCGCCACGCTGTATAATCCGCACTGCGAACACTGTATAATCCACACTATGAACACTGTATAATCCGCACTACGAACACTGCACTTGTTTTGGATCCCGATGCTTCAGTGGTCCAGACTTGCCTCTTAGCCGTCTCTCGTTGCGGGAATCTGGAAAGAAAGAAATAAACCCCACATGTGCCCCACAATTACCTAGTCCCTTTAATTAACTAACTCCTCTGGCCTGGTCTCACCTGACCCTTCTTTCCTCCGTCTAGTAACCACCATTCTCCCCACAACCCGACGTCTACCATTTCCCGAACATTCCCTCACCAACTAAACCAGAACCACACTTCCTTCATCTCTCAAAGTGTTCCAAACCTGTTTGCGCTGCCACCAAATATGTCGTCTACCAATTCCCTAACATTCCCTCACTAACCAAACCAGGAACACTATGAGGGGACACATGGAAAGTATTTAAAGGCCGTCGGGTTTTGTCATTTAATTACAAAGAATAGACTCTGACAAATAATACTATATTAATTAACATACTCTATTAGGTCAATACACTTCCAATACCCATAGACCACTTGACCTCCACGATCACCACCCACACTCGTAACTTCCGCCTAAGTCCCTAATACGGAATGATTACTACAACGCTCCACACCCGGTTAGTCTTACATTCAATACTCACATACTGCAGACTTAACTTGGTCACTAAGATCACAACAGGCTCTCGCATAGCTGTCTGCTACACTTCCTGCTGCCACAACCGGAGATGCGGAGGACTTCCTAGTTCCACTCCCACAATCAGACTGACTCCAGTCAGCCATCTCCCTCAACCATTTCACCCCACCTCTCAAGGAAGGTATAATCCGATTAACCTTATCCCTAGAGAGGTAATCTTGTTCCTAGAAGCCTGACGAAGAATAATTCCTCTTTCCAGGAATTAATCATTTGGCTAAACAGCTTCGGTCTTAATCCATTGACCTTTCTTAGATATGTGATCCATAGTCTGTCTACTTACATGAACTTCCAATCATCATTCGTTAAGTGTTGTAGTAATGATCCTCTAGCTAATAATTCCTACTAACTTGTGGATTACAACAGCAGTGTGAAGGTGTGCGGTCGGCGAGTCACCAATCAGGAGCAGGCAGGCTGGGATGGGTAGTTGGCTGGTTGACGACGAGCTGGCATGGAGGGTGTGTGAAGTTGGGGGTTTAGGGTACGTTTTGCCTCCTGGTCAAAAGGTTTTGTGCTACTCGTAGACGTATCTTGAATATAGCATCTTACACTTGTAGACTGGACGTAACTTTGGGTAGGGAAGAGCAGGCTTAATCTCTCTTGAAAGACATTATCGTCACAATATATATATATATATATATATATATATATATATATATATATATATATATATATATATATATATATATATATATACATATATATATATATATATATATATATATATATATATATATATATATATATATATATATATATATATATATTCTTATACTTGTAGACTGGACGTAACTTTGGGTAGGGAAGAGCAGGCTTAATCTCTCTTGAAAGAGATTATCGTCACAAAATATATATATATATATATATATATATATATATATATATATATATATATATATATATATATCCCTCTTTTTTTTGTTGCCTCCCTCTGTGCTCTCAAAAAAAAGGACGAGGGAATTAGGTCAATCACTGTTGGCAACACTCTCCGACGCCTGGATGCCAAGGCTGCTACGAGGGTAGTCAGCCAGCAAGCGGGTGAATTGCTGAAAGTAATTCAGCAAGGATTTGAAATCCTCCAAGGCTGTGAAGCGGCTGCCCTACATCACCAACATTTCTGATGAACGGGCCCTGCTCAAACGTGACTTTAAGAATGCCTTCAACATGGTCAGAAGAGATGCAGGACTTTGTGCCGTACATTGCCATTTCCGGCCCCTCTACCCGTTCATATTATCGTGCTATGGTGGTGAGTCAAAACTGCTCTTTGGTGAACACGAAATCAGATCATGTGAAGGTGTTCAGCAAGGTGATCCTCTTGCTCCCTGTTACGAACCTTACCTCCTGTGGAGGTTAGTTTCAAGTATAAAATGTTGGTGGCCACAGTGGAGAATTTTTGATAGGAAAATATCTACAGCTGATATCTGGGAGGCCGCAAGTTACCAGTAATACTCCGCCCAGCAAAGTAGTACCTTCTCTGCTGGAGATTGTCAGGAATAATGTGAACTGGAATAGCCTAACTGTGTGAGGGAAAAATGGACTCAATCTAAAAACATGCATGGGGGAGTATGGTAAATAAAGTCAATAAAGGACTTGATTGCAAATGTATAGCATAGAGTATTAAGGGGCGATGACGCAAGAGAGGTGGACGTTATCTTGACTTGATGGGAGGTGTATCACTGCCTACCCGGTCCTGCTATTTGAGGAGTTTTCTCCGTCCGTACAACCAGATAAGCCGACCTTTGTATTTAAACAGGGATGCAAGATATTGTAGAGTAGTTATGCAGACTTTGGAGGTGTTCTTTAAGCGAGAGTCCAGGTTTCCTAGAGGTGTAAATATATGTGTAATAGCGAGTGTTTTATACATATAAATTTGTGACTTTGTACTAGGCTGTTTACCTTACTTCTTGATTTTCCCTAGGTTCAAGTACAATCATCTATTTCCCTAGTCAACATTTAAAGGTCCACCACCACTAAATCCTTAACAGGTCTCTGAGACACAGATGTGACAAAAGTTTTTGACACACTCAGGGTTCACCCCCTTCCTACCTGTGGTTGGGGTCGTGCCATGGGTCTTAGCCCCTCAGTAGCAGGCGCCACTGCTCTCCCATGTGCTCCCCCAGTCGGCCACGGGCTGGCCTTATACACCCCTAGCGAGTGGGGAGGTTCAAGCCTCCTATGACTCACTCACCTGAACCTGCCCGTCCTGACACTGGAACGCTCTCTTGGATATCTGGTCTACTCAGGTCGCCAGCTGGGTGTTTATACTCGAGTTCCAGCAACACGTCAGTGGTCTTAGTGGTTATCTTAATCAAAGATGCAATATCACGTGCAGTGCAAGGTGTCACTAATGGTCTCATAAATATTTATATATATATATATATATATATATATATATATATATATATATATATATATATATATATATATATATATATATATATATATATATATATATATATATTAGTATATTTTGGTAGCTTTCCTGTAGACATATATTATTAAATATGACCGAAAAAGTAAGATTAATAATTCTAACACGAATTTTCTCAATCTTTCGTACATTACGCTTCACTGTTGGAGGTAAATCAAAAATCACTTCTCCAAAATTCATTTTTATTTCTAGTCTGACGCGACACGGGCGCGTTTCGTAAAACTTATTACATTTTCAAAGACTTCACAAATACACAACTGATTAGAACTTACGTCTCTCTGATATTATATCTACATTTGAGTGAGGTGGGAAGGATGATGTGGCATTAACACAAGACAGAACAGGGGATTTTAATAGGGTATTAAAAGTATCAACACAAGACAGAACAGAAAACAATGGGTATTGAATAGAAGTGTTTGTAGAAAGCCTATTGGTCCATATTTCTTGATGCTTCTATATTGGAGCGGAGTCTTGAGGTGGGTAGAATATAGTTGTGCAATAATTGGCTGTTGATTGCTGGTGTTGACTTCTTGATGTGTAGTGCCTCGCAAACGTCAAGCCGCCTGCTATCGCTGTATCTATCGATGATTTCTGTGTTGTTTACTAGGATTTCTCTGGCGATGGTTTGGTTATGGGAAGAGATTATATGTTCCTTAATGGAGCCCTGTTGCTTATGCATCGTTAAACGCCTAGAAAGAGATGTTGTTGTCTTGCCTATATACTGAGTTTTTTGGAGCTTACAGTCCCCAAGCGGGCATTTGAAGGCATAGACGACGTTAGTCTCTTTTAAAGCGTTCTGTTTTGTGTCTGGAGAGTTTCTCATGAGTAGGCTGGCCGTTTTTCTGGTTTTATAGTAAATCGTCAGTTGTATCCTCTGATTTTTGTCTGTAGGGATAACGTTTCTATTAACAATATCTTTCAGGACCCTTTCCTCCGTTTTATGAGCTGTGGAAAAGAAGTTCCTGTAAAATAGTCTAATAGGGGGTATAGGTGTTGTGTTAGTTTTCTCTTCAGAGGTTACCTCTGAAGAGACAACTAACTGTATATGTATATATATATATATATATATATATATGTATATATATATAGACTGTATATGTATATATATATATATATATATATATATATATATATATATATATATATATATATATATATATATATATATATATATATATATATATATATATATATATGTCGTACCTAGTAGCCAGAACGCACTTCTCAGCCTACTATGCAAGGCCCGATTTGCCTAATAAGCCAAGTTTTCATGAATTAATTGTTTTTCAACTACCTAACCTACCTAACCTAACCTAACTTTTTCGGCTACCTAACCTAACCTAACCTATAAAGATAGGTTAGGTTAGGTTAGGTAGGGTTGGTTAGGTTGGGTCATATATCTACGTAAATTTTGACTCCAATAAAAAAAGTTGACCTCATACATAATGAAATGGGTAGCTTTATCATTTCATAAGAATAAAATTAGAGAAAATATATTAATTCAGGAAAACTTGGCTTATTAGGCAAATCGGGCCTTGCATAGTAGGCTGAGAAGTGCGTTCTGGCTACTAGGTACGACATATATATATATATATGTATATATATATATGTCATACCTAGTAGCCAGAACGCACTTCTCAGCCTACTATGCAAGGTCCGATTTGTCCGATATATATATATTTATATATATATATATATATATATATATATATATATATATATATATATATATATATATATATATATATATATATATATATATATATATATATATATATATATATATATATATATATGTCGTACCTAGTAGCCAGAACGCACCTCTCAGCCTACTATGCAAGGTCCGATTTGCCTAATAAGCCAAGTTTTCATGAATTAATGTTTTTTCGACACCTACCCTACCTAACCTAACCTAACTTTTTTGGCTACCTAACCTAACTCAACCATTTAAGATAGGTTAGGTTAGGTTAGGTAGGGTTGGTTAGGTTTGGTCATATATCTACGGTAATTTTAATTCGAATAAAAAAAATTGACCTCATACATAATGAAATGGGTAGCTTTATCATTTCATAAGAAAAAAAATAGAGAAAATATATTAATTCAGGAAGTCTTGGCTTATTAAGCAAATCGGGCCTTGCACAGTAGGCTGAGAAGTGAGTTCTGGCTACTAGGTACGACATATATATATATATATATATATATATATATATATATATATATATATATATATATATATATATATATATATATATATATATATATATATATATATATATATATATATATATATATATATATATATATATATATATATTGGTGTATACTGGCAGCAGGTTTTCTTTCAAACATGTTTCATTGAATATGACCGCATATTCTGTATTTATTATTTTCTGGTTTAGGGCTTCTATCCCTCTAACTATTTTCTTAGCATCAGGGCTTAATTGGAATAGGAGTTCTCCAAAACTCATTTTCGTACTTTTAAGGTGAAGAAATGAAGTGATTTACTATAGAGTGTATTTACACTTATTTATATAATTTGCACGACGTTTCGAACCTCCATGGTTCATTCTCAAGTGAACAGATCTTACAATACTAGTTGATTTTATACCCGCATTAGGTCAGGAGATAATACAATGAAGGTGAAAACCATGGGGGGATACATAAGGGATAAACATAGGGGCTGCAGAAGGCTTATTGGCCCATACGAGGCATCTCCTATCTAAACACAAAGATTAATCCAGTGTAATTGGCCTGTTATGTTGGACATTGTCTTCTGTGTTGGCATCGATATGTTCTTGTCTTGTCCTTACTCTCATGGTGGGTAGAGTAAATAGTTCCGTGATTTGGGTGTTCATGGTAGGTCGCTCTATTCTTATGTGAATTGCCTCAAGAATTTGTAATCTTCTTGAATCTTGGGTTTTGTCTATTATGCAAGTATTCTTGTTCAACATTTCTCTTGTTAGAGTAATGTCATGGGCTTGTCTCATGTGATTCCTAGGGGCACCAGATTGAAGATGGCATGTCAAACGCCTCGTCAGCTTGGTCGACGTCATACCTATGTACTTACATTGAAGGTTACATCCTTCGTGGGGGCAAGTGTACATGTATACAACGCTTGACTGCTGTAGAGGGTTCTCCGTCGGCTTCGGGCTGTTTTTGATAAGGAGTTCGGAAGTCTTCTTGGTTTTGTAGAATATTATCAGGTTTATGTTTTGGTTAGGAGTAGTGCTTTTTACTCCTTTACGGATTATTTCTTTCATTATTCTTTCCTCTTTTATATGTTCTCTGTGCATGGTTGATTTGTAATATAATTTTATTGGGGGTGTTGTGGTTTCTGTTCTAGGTTCTGAATTATACCAACGGTCCAAGTGTCTTCTTATAGCAGCGTTTATTTCCGCGTTGCTATATCCGTTGTTCACCAATACCTGAGTTACTCTTTCAAACTCCTAATCAAACTCTTTCAAACTCTTCCAAATGCCTAAATGAGCTTTTGGCTCCTAGCCTAACACTTTCACCCGGGCATGACGCAGCATTGCGTCATCCGTTTACTGTCGGTAATCTCGGGGATGACGCAGCATTGCGTCATCCACTAAAATAATTGCCAAAAATCAGGTTTTTATCCGATTTTTAGGGGACTGTTTGGTAAGTGTCAACAAGCCGAATGCAATCTGTGACTACAATACAAACAAGAAAGGTGTTGATCACTTTGACCAAATGATCAAATATTATCACTTCATAAGGAAAACTCACAAATGGATGAAGAAAATGACCATCTATTTTGTGCAAATGGCTATCTACAATGCTTATGTGATGTACAACTACTACACAAAAAATACTAAACTATAATACTACATATACTAAAATACTAAATACTAAACATTTGTGGGCAGGAATTGGGAGTGTAGCTGGAAGGTGTCTGGGCGCTCACTCGCGGTTAACACGTGGCCCGTCTTCAACTCGTCGGCGGGTGGAGCGTGACCAGGTTTTATATTTTATATGCTAATGTTCCTCTAGAGACTTCTATTGCAAACCCATTGATACCAAAATGAAAGACCTAGGACGAAAATTGAGGTGACCAGAGTGAAAGGAATGAACACATTTTATCGCTGTTGCGCGCTCCTGGGTAACTCGTTCGCACTTTCTTTGTTTGCTGCGGGTAATTAGCCGGGCTTTTGGAGTTTATATGCATTTAGTGCTCTAGAGAATGCTATTGCGAACACAATGATACCAAATTTAATCTCGTAGGATGAGAATTAAGGTGACAAAGTTGAACAGAGTATACACTATTCAGAATTAACGTGCGCTCCCGTGAAACGCTGGGACCCAAATCGCACAGTTGAGGAGTGGCGCGCGGGGCATGCCAAAGTGCTAATATTCTGTCACTTAGACAATAAAATGATGAGTAGAAATGTTCACAACATATAAAATATTCTAGTTCACCTAGATCAAAAGGGATAAAGGGAGGGACAATTATCTAGCTTATTTCACTCCAACCACGAAGCTGACTCGTCCTCTGTTGAGAGATGTTGAGGTTCCTGGTCCTGGCTTCTGGTCTCCTGAGGAACAGTTCCCACACACCCAGGTTCCTCCGTCGTCCTCGTGGTAACGTGCCTTCGCCGTGCTCTCACTCACAACAGGTACTTCCTTAATCCTCCTCTTGTCCGGGGTACTGGAGATAGGTACCTCCGTCATCGTCCTCCACTCTTCCTGGCACTGCCGACACCTCGCAGTCCAGCACAGCTTTCCCTCTCCTCACTGCCAGTACATTTGGCCCGGCTGTAGCTTTTCCCTTGATGTGGAATACTGGTCCCCTGGGCGTCCCAGACGTCACCAGCCCAACGTTCCCTCTGCTGCAGACTCTTGATAGAGCTCTTGGCTCTCTAATCCGGCCCGTCCTTGCTTCTGAGCACTCCACGGAAGTTGGATGGCTTCTCAGACTGTCTGTAGAATCGAAGCGAAGCCTAAATCTACTGGTAAGGGCTCTCTAGATCCAGAGCTCAACCAAGGGCATCCACCCTCTTTGACGGTTTGTGACATACTCTTCCCGCCCAGGCGCCAGCCGCCCCGAGAACCCTTCAAAAGTGACGTCACACGGCCCGAGGGCTCTCGTCATTGGTCACTTCCAGCATGTGACCTCACCTGGACAATCAGGTGCCGGGAAGCGTCACGACGTCTTGGCGTGAAACAGGATGGCTCGGCACTGTCTTGTGCCTCCAAAAGGCGTAAGCCCCTTGCATTATCAAACTTAGATGGCCATTTTACAGCCAGCTTAATCACGCTCGACGCTTTCCCACATATAAAAATAATCCCTGAACATCAGAGAATACTTAGGCTACGGAGATATTACTCTTCTAAGCTGGGAAGAAAGAAATATAGGGGTGGGACACCGTCACAACACACGACTCCATGACACTCCCCTTCTTTTCTGTTTAATCTTAAATGAAATCACTGAAAGCTTTGTCCATTGAGTTCAATGTCTGGTTTTTGGATGATGGCACTATAGCTGGCACCATAGACTACCTCTTGGAAAATATCAGGAAAATAAGGGAGCAAGAAGTAACCCTGGGTATCTTCCTGAACCCTTCCAAGTGTGAAGTTATCTCCTCCAACCCAGACATCGTAGCTAAAATAAGGTCTGCCTTGCCTGAAGCCCATGTCATTAGGGCCGAGAACAGCACCCTCCTTGGAACCCCCCTAGGGTCTAACGCCATTGAGGAGATCCTTGATAAGAAAATCACAGACCTCAGGAGGATGGAAAACAGACTAATTCTGTTTACAACTAATTCTTGTACAAGGGTAGGACATTTTAGGCTGGTGTTGTACAGCAACCTAGTCTAATTTATTGTGCTAACCTGGTGTAAGGCTAAGCATTTTACACTTGTCTAGAGTTGAACATATATTACAACCTAGCAAGCACATACTTTTATGCAGTATTCATGACAACCCGAGTTGTGTTGTCTACATAATATTACCTTAACTATAGTAATAATTTAACTATAATCATTTCACCTTTGAGTGTTAATCTGTGTCTCTGTACGAACCAAGAGTGATAAAGAAGGGTTAACTTGAGGAAATTCCAGCATTGATGCAGGCTTACCACTCAAATTGTAGTGTGTATGATTATATAGTGTTTTTTTTTTTAAGATAAGCAGCTCTATTTCGGAAACTAGTGGCTCTACTAATTCAAGTACCAGAAACAGTCCAACAAGGCTAGCAAATACTGCCATGATGTCTACTGCCAAAAATGTAAAAGCGACCCTCACTGGCATGAAGGGCCACTTAACCCGACAGATCAAATATTGTGAGGATTTAAGTAATCAAACTCCAGTTAATTACGAAGAACTGGAAGGCTATTATAAGGTTGCACAGACCAAATACCAACATGTGCTCAAAAAAATCCTGAAATATCAGGATATCCTCGCAACCCCTAATATCAATGAAGAGGCAATGGATGATGAAATACAAGAAAATGCAGATTACGAAGATGAAATGCATGCAAAGTTACAACACTTTGACGATTTAATAACCATACATAAGGCCAATACAAATATTGCAGCCACAGCTTCCCAAAACTAGACACAACCAGAAGTCAAATTTCCATCACTCAGTCTCTCAACTTTCTCTGGTACAAAGGACGAGAGTTGGGACAACTTCTGGAACAAATTTGTTGATTCTGTCTATTCTATTTTTAATGCCAGCAAAGACGACAAAAATGACATATTTACAGGGTGTCTTAAAGAATGAAGCGTTACAGTTGGTCTGTGATCTGACATTCACTGATGATGGTTAAGACAATGCCCTACAGCTCCTTAAGGATAATTATGCTAAGCCAGAAAGGACTATCAGACTTCTAACCCAGAAGCTGTTGGATATTAACCCTCTAAATAGTACGGCTGACTCACTCCAAGCCTTTAGATTAGAACTTGAGTCCTTGCTCAAAGCACTTAAGAACAAGGTCAACTTGGACGAATCCGACTGGATAATCCAAGTCCATATGAAACGCAAATTACCCAGTGACGTACTGGATAAGTTGTTTGTCTTATATAACAAATCTTCTCTGAGTCTAAAGGAGATAAGCGAAGGTTTGCGTTCCATCATAGAAAGACAAAGAGATAACCCAGATGGAAAAGTGACATCTAAACCTTTGTCTACCACTAATAGTAAACAACAGAGTACAAACAGTACTCCAAACAAATCTAAAACAACTTCCCCCTCCCCAAAGTGGAAACAAAGCAGTGTAGGCACATATGCAGTTGGTCCCTCCAAACCTACAGTTAATGCGTCACCCAAATCGGAGACTCCCCAAGATGCTGTTAACGTCTGGAAACCATGTGTGTTCTGTGAACAACCACATGTCATATACTTTTCCAAAGTTTACCCCGATCGTGCTACACGTATAAAACGACTCAAGGAATTACGTAAATGTACCAAGTGTATAAGGGCACATAATCCCGACACCTGTACAACTCAAATACGCACCTGTAATAGGTGCCATAAGGGTCAACACCATACAGCACTTTGTGGGGACTCAAGTACAAAGTCTGCCAAACCAAAGAAGGAGGAAGGAACTACCACATCAGTACAGCTTTGTACTGTGTTACTTGGCATAAGTGTCTTCTCAACAAGGTCTGATCATAAATCAGCTCTACTCACTGCTCAATTGATCATTAAAAATGGAGAGTCCAAAGCCACCATATGTGGATTATTTGACCAAGGATCCCAAATGACTTTTATCTCAAAGGAGTTGGTAGATGCCCTGAAACTCACACCTGTAAGAGAGACACGAATAGACATAGCAGGATTCCTGACTAACACAGGAGCCCGAGTCCTCAAGGTAGTACGACCTAAAGTACGTTTAGGAGGTTATGTCCGAACGATACAAGCTCTGGTAGTAGATAGATTCCCAACAGACCTGTATGTATATGGTCTAGGTACAACAGTCAAATTCCTGAAAGAAAAGGGAATCCATTTGGCTGATAAAATCACGTCAGACAACCTTTCCAATATTGGAAGTAGTGTAAAGTGCGACTAGAACCGCGCGCACCAGCTGCCAGGTGGCACTCCGGTGAGTGGCACCCGACAGGTGGTTCGCAGGTGTCTAGTCACACAGGGTTTTGGGGGATTTTCCCGGAAGTTTGGCGTGTTTCGGACGCGTGTGAGCGTCCTGTGTTTGGGTATGTGGTCAGGAAAGAGAGTAAGTTATGTTGTTGGATGGCAGGTGGTGCGTGTCGTTGCCGTTGCGGCGCGTTGTTGCCGTCGCAGCGCGTCGTCGTCGTCGCGGAGGGTTTGGGAGGGGAATTTCCCGGAAGTTTGGCGCGTGTCGGACGCGGTGAGCAGGTGCAGCCCCTCGCTCTAGACACAAAGGGAATTTCTGGGAAGATGTGGGAATTTCTGGGAAGACGTATGAAAATACAAGGATAAGAGTAGAATATGAGGAAGAAGTTTGTCATAGACTTAATCCTGTGTGATGATGATGATAATAGTTTGATGATCGTGAGTAGAGGATGAGAGGGGATCCAACATAGTGTATATGTTGTTTGGAGAGGGGGGAGAGGAGAACCCCCATACCTGAGAGGAACGCCTGGACGTCCATTAGCTTCCCTACAGGAAGTCGTAAGTGGGAGAGGAGTGTACGAGAGAGCACCCTCCTGCGGAAGTGGGGCCATTTGTCTAAAGGGTTTTCGTTGTCTTCAGAGTGGAGATGTTCGCCCCACGGCGGGTCCTCATACACTATGGTTTCATTAAGGAGGCGCGAGGTACTTACTCCTGCCGACAGACAGACCCACACCTGTCAGCCATCAATCACTTCTCATTTGACCCGGGCATTTCACTCCCCTCACACACAAACGCGCCGCCAGTTCCCTGCGAGACTTCATCCGCTACACACGCGTCATACAGCTCCATGTCATGGAAAGGCGAAGCTCTACAGCATGCATGAAATGCGGAGTGTTTTATATTCCATCACCGAATCAACTGTGTCGGCTGCAATGCGCAAGCTGTGAAAAACCGCCCCTAGGACATTACGACATCAAATGCAAGCGATGTCAGCAGATTTTCTGTGATAACCGTGAGTGTTATTCATATTTATTATTCCACAGTTCATTTTATGGCATCCACAGGTGAAATATCGCGTGTGTAAACTACTTTAGTGTGAGAATATTTTCTCATTCGGCTATTACATTCCACACAGTTAAATATGTTCTTTCCAATTTCAGTTTACAAAACCGTGAAGTGTCCTTATTGCTCACCTGCCCCGCGAGGAGGTCATCGTCGGAATGAAACTTCACATAAATGTAGGTAGCATATAAAATATACTTCTCGTATCTGCATTTCATCCACTCGCAAGCGAACACACATGCATAATAATAAACATATTTTTCTCCATTCACCCGTGCTGAATATCATTTGTTCCATTTCAGGTTATAATCCCTACCTCAATCGAGGGAGTGAACAGATCGACGCCATTGAGCCTATACCCCATTCCTCACACACGGAGCTAAGGAGAGCACATCTCACTCGTCGGGAGTCACAGCCCCTTCATCAAGGTCAGCCACGCCGCCAGATGGGGGGCTACGAGACCATATCTCATCCTGTTAACACGATGTTACGAATTCATACCCACTCACCTGCTCAACCCCTTCACCATGACATAAGTAAGTTAATACTGTCCTATTTCAGTCTATTTCCTAAACATATTAATTCCCACTAGACTGTTCCCTTACCTCATAATATATATATATATATATATATATATATATATATATATATATATATATATATATATATATATATATATGTATATATATATATATATATATATATATATATATATATATATATATATATATATATACATGCTTTCATTCTTTCTAGAGATATATATGCTTCATTCTTTCTAGAGATAATATGTTTTTCTTTTTTTTACAGACGACACACCGCTGTGCATAGATTTGGCATCCAGCGGCAGCAGCAGCAGCAGTGGCTGTGAGAGTGACACAGCAGGGCGGACAGTGCCCACTTCCGGCTCTCACAGGGAGGGGAGGACTCGTTCACGCGCTCACTCAACCCCCCCCCCGTTCCTCCCCCAGCCCCATACCCCAATCAATCAGCGACAGCTATGACAGCAACAGCAGCAGCAGCAGCATCAGCAGCAGCAGCAGCAGCAGTGGTGAGAATCGTACCATTTTCATCACAGACAGTGACTCAGACGACAGCTCAGCAGACCGTGACCTTGACCCGCAAGCGTCTGTCAATTCTGACTTGTTAGTACCGTCTGGCGTAATAGCTGACCCTGCGGCCTCCCCCATTCATCTCGGAGGGGGAGGGTTATCACCACCCCCCACCCCTCCCAGCCCTCTCCCATCACCCCCTCTCTCGCCCTCTCCTCCACCTGCCCTAGAAATTCAACCTCAGCTGCTGGATCGAATTGATAACTATAACGGCAGCTATGTCCGGCTTTCATTCTCCATACCAGAACATGTTAACACCTCCCCAGGAGTATATCTGAGAACATACAGGGATTTTTTCATTAATGAGGTTCGATCCCTTTTCTCCTCACAACACCCATTCCTCCTAATTTACCCAGACGTCACTCTAATTGTGCGGAATTTAAATGTACAACAAGACGGGGAGGATAATCTATTGGATCCTATAATTAACGACGGCTTTCCCATACGAGGTGAGGGGCGAAGAATTACTCTAGAGGAAGTAGAAACTCTTATTGAGTTTTGGGCTGATGAATTGACAGATAAAATATCCCAGTACCTGGAAGCGAAGGAAGGCTCCAATGTCTTGGTTGAGCGGCTCACCGGGTTTTACATTAACTGTGGCCAGATTGAACATCCGATAAGATTAGGCTCGCATGTAAACTATCCTGAAGGCTTGCGTGAGAAAAAATTGGTTTTCAATCCAGAGCGAGAGGCTAATATTTGCCTTATGCAGTGTGTTGCAGCTTATAAATGTTTAGCTAAGGGGATGCACCTAGATAATATTCGCGCTAGATCTGTGAATGCTAGTTGGTGTCTCAGACACATGAAATGGCCAGCAGATGTCAATTCTGCAGTGACGTTTGAGGATATTCACAAGGTAGAGAAAATGAATAAAGTCAGTATATTCATCTATTCACTAGAAAGAGATGAAAATGCTAGACGACAACGACACTACATTACACTGGCTAGGAAGGGAAGAGGAGGATATACAGACGTCATACCATTGCTGATGTTGGAAGCTCAACATTTAGTATTAATTAAGGATTTTAACCAATATGTACGTAATATACGAGATCATGGTGATCGCATCCCAAGTCATCAGAGCTTTTGTCATTGTTGTTTGATATCACTCCCAGCAGATAGCATGCAGAGTCATGAAAGTACATGCAAAGTACATCAGACTCTCAAATTCTACCCAGCAGAGAGGAAGATTACTTTCCGTAACTATGGACGGGGATATGGTCCTAGTCACATGTGCTTTTATGACTTTGAGTGCATGCTAGACCGCTCGAACCCTAAGGGAATGATAGAAACACGTCACAACGCCGTGGCGTATGCGTACATTATCATTGACAGACAGAAGAATATTGTTGAGAAAGATACTTATTTGGGTAAAGATGCAGCCAATCACTTTGTAACCACGCTAGAAGCGTCATGGGCACGAATCAAGAAGGGGCTAGTATCCTATGAACTTCACATGTCTCAGCAACAACAGACACTATTTGAGACAAAAACTGCTTGTGAACTCTGTGATGTACCTTTTAACGGAGAAGATGTAATCAAAGTCCGTCATCACGACCACACAGTAAGATTCCACAATTATCAAGCAGCTTACTGTGATAGATGTAATTTGCAGTGTATAAATTCATACAAGTTCCTATACACTTTTTCACACAACGCTTCCTATGATTTAGGAGTAATCCTAAATGAGATGAGAGATAGACCAGGAAGTGAAATAGATATATTAGCTAAGGATGGATTTAAATTTATGAAAATTGATGTGAACAACTTAAGATTTTTGGATAGTTTAGCCCTTCTCAACGGCTCGCTAGGAAGAATAGCCAAGGATCACATCGATAGTGGGAAACCTACCACATTCACTTTGGCTATGTTAAAAGGGGTAAATAAAGCGGCCATCCCAAAACTGCTCAAGGGTAAACAATCATTCTGCTATGATTATTTATCCTCTATGAGTGTGTTAGATGAACCACAACTCCCTTCTCGTGATAAGTTTTACAATACACTAAAAGACGAAGAGTTGTCAGAAACAGATTATAAACAAGCCTTAGAAATTTTTGATTCGGCTAAATGTCGTAACATAGGGGAGTATCTGCTCCTTTACCTCAAAGTGGACACAGGTTTGCTAGCCGATGTGTTCACAGTCTGGCGAGACACCATGCTTGCTCTCTACAAATTAGACATTTCACACTACATTTCTTTACCCTCATTTGCTTGGGATGCGTTCTTGCTTAAATCGAAAGTTCAACTTGATGTTGTGTCAGACCCAATGTTATATGATTTACTTCGATGGAATCTCCGAGGTGGGTTCACCAGTGTGACGAGACAGTACACGAATGTGGAGAACAGGCACACAGGCTTAGATCTAGGGGAAGATAGTAGCTACATCATTTACTTAGATTTTAATAGTCTTTACGGGGCGTGTATGACTGAACTGCTCCCTCGTGGTGGGATTCGGAAACTGACACACAATGAGCGTGACGTACTGCTGGAGCAAGGTTTGGAGAATATCCCATGTGACGGGTCCAAGGGATATTGGGTGTTGTGTGATACACTGCAGGTCCGACCTGAGGTAGCTAGGTATACAGATGAACTGCCCCTTGTTCTTTCACATACTTGCATTACTGAGGAACACATTTCACCCTACAGTAAGAATATTCTTACAGAAGAAAGTCGTGGGCTGCCTAAAAACAACACTAAATTAATTGCTTCTCATCTTCCTCAGAAAGACTACCTGGTTAGTCTGGACTTGTTACAGTTGCTCATGCGCATTGGATTAGAAGTAGCTAAAGTTCACGACATCTACGAATTCGAGCAGGAGAGTTACCTTAAAGACTTCATTGAAACCAATGATCGTGAACGTGCCAGTACCAAATGCGCGATAAAAAAAAAGGCTTTCAAACTCGTATCAAACTCTATATATGGAAAGAGTCTCACATATGTATCTAAATATGGGAACAAACACTATTTGGTCACAGATCGTAGTCATTTCCTGAAACATGCTCGAAACCCATTCTTCAAGTGGAGTCTTTTGTTAAGTAAGGATCGTGTGATATGTACTATCAAGCAGAAGTCTCTCCTAGTCAACACTCCTACCTATCTGGGTTATCATATACTTCAAATTGCTAAGAGGCGACTCTATGAGTTCTGGTATGATGTTGTCAAACCTGCGTATGGGGATAAAGCGAGTCTGTTATATACAGACACAGACTCTTTCATCATTAAACTGGACTGTCAGGATGTGTTTGAAGAGTTGAATAAGTCTCCTCTCTTCGACTGTATGGATTTTAGTAATTTTAATGACACACATCCATCCTACTCTAAAGCGCGAGAAGGTGAACTAGGATTGCTCAAGTCTGAAATAGGCTCTAAGATTATTAACCAGTTAATTGCTCTCAGACCTAAAACATATTCGTTCACCACACATGATGGGGAGCACACTTGTAAGTGTAAGGGCGTACCATACCATCTACAAGAGAAACTCTCACATGACTCATTTCAACACACTCTTGAAACAAACACTTCAATCAGGTATGTGTCGAGATCTATACGCAACGTGCAAGGAAAGATTTGTACATGTCGCAGTACCTGCAGAGGATTGTCAGCATTTGACGATAAACGCTACATTTTAAGCCCCACACAGTCCCTACCGTATGGTCATCCTGATATTCCCAATAACAATGATGATGAGATGGATGTAGAAGTGGGAGAGGAGGAGGAGGAGATGGAAGAAGTGATTATGGAGGAGGAGGAAGTAGAGCAAGCACAGAGACTCTACCCAATATTCCGTCCCTGGAGCAAACGCGATGGTACAGCTCAGAAACTATTCAACCCTCGCTAGATTTTATGTTGTACAATTGTTAGCTAGTATTAAGATGGATGTCTCATATGACTAGAACTTTGTATACTAAATGAATAGGATGTTTAATATTATTGTTTGTGAACTGTAAGAACTATGTTTAGTTTTAAAAATGATGTTGCTGTATATAAAATATGTGAATAAACACCTGTAAATGACTATGTTTGTATAAATACCACCTCAGTTCCTTAGTTTTTAGCAGTCTTAACGAAGCATTAATCATGGATAGTTCCTATGATATAATCCATGCGGAACATCTAGATATTTTCAGAGAACCATCTCGTGTTATTATTGCTGGTTATTCAAACAGCGGAAAATCCTACTTGTGCAGTAAACTTGTAAGGAAGTATCAACACAAGTTCTCCTCAATAATCATATCCGGAGGAGGTTACTCTGAATTACGATCAGATCCACAAATTAAAGGGAAGCTGATCGAGCATTCAACCATTATTGATCCTGTGGAAGAGCGAGTAGATAATGACTCGCATATCTTAGTAATCTACGACGACCTTTTTACAGAGTCTGCGAATTCAAAAATCCCATCAGACATGTTTACTAGGGGCAGACATTTCACGGTTTCCGTCATATTGATTACTCAAAATATATTTTTTCCTGGTAAATATACTAGGAATATTAGTTTAAATGCTTCTCATTTCATATTGGTTAAATCACGAGACCTGTCACAAATTGAAACACTCGGACGACAAATATTTGGGAAAGTGGATTCAAAGAAATTTGTAGAGTTATATAAGCAAGTTATTAGCCAACCCTACGGCTATTTGCTAGTAGATCTGGGCTCGAACACTCCATCTACGATAACATTACGCGGTAATATTGTTCACGAACCGCCCTATGAGATAGTTTACCAATGGTGAGCAAGAAAGATGTGCTGGAACGAGTATATAACGACCCCTCATCTAGCGGAGGGCTTGGAGGGGTACAGAGATTGTATAAGGCCGCCAAATTAATTAACTCTAGTATAACTCTAGCCGATGTAAAGGACTATCTGAAAAGCTCTGACTCCTATACGTTGCATTATTTACAACCGCATAAATTCCCTCAGCGTCGGGTGTTAAGCCCTAAACCACGACTATTTCAAGCTATAGACTTGGCCGAGATGAGTTTATTGGACAAACATAATGATGGAATGAAATATTTACTCGTAAGCGTAGATATTTTCTCCAGGTACGCCCAAGTAGGACCCTTATGCGCTAAGGATGGGAAAAGCACCACTAATGCTCTAGCTTTAATTCTAGATTCACCTCATTCTCAGGGAGTGCGTTAAATTAATTCTGATCGAGGTGGAGAATTTTATAACGCCACTATGAAAAAAATGCTGGCAGCAAGGAAAGTACAGTTATATAGCGTATTTTCTCAGGAGACTAAAGCTTCAATCGCTGAGCGGTTCATACGTACTTTAAAAGGTAAACTTTACAAGTTTATGACGGCGCGCAACACTTTAAAATACATGCAGGCTCTACCAGATATTGTGAAAACATATAATTTAACCCCACACAGAGGATTGAAGGGGAAGACACCTGCGGAGGTGCACGCTCTATCCTCGCCCAGCGAACACGCCAAACAATTTGATTTAATGTATAAAAGCCCGAGCAAATCAAAGAGAGCTGTCATTCCTCGATTGAGTGTTGGTGATACAGTACGCATCACGCTATCTGATCGCATTTCCAAGTTTAAGAAAGGGTTTAAGCAGCAGAACACCCAAGAGATCTTTACAGTTACACGTATTGATCGGAGACAACACATCCCTTTATACTTTCTAAAAGATCTGAATGGGGAAGAAATTGATGGTGGCTTCTATAAACAAGAATTAACACCAACACATTTGCCTCAAACCTTTAATATTGAGAAGGTATTGGGACAACGCAGAGTCTCTGGCAAACTCCAGTATAAAGTTAGGTACGCAGGTTATGATCGATCATTCGATCAATGGATTGATGCTGCTGAGATATTACATTTATAATGAAGAAGCCCTTAGTTTATTAATACAAGGAATTGATCCAACTATTATCAAAACTTCAGTATTCCTCGAGAAAGCAGTTGATTGAAAAATTGAAGAAACCACATATAAATTGTTTATCAGAAATTTTTAATAACTTTAAAAAAAAAAATTGCCCGTGACTGACAAGGTCGTTAAAAAGTTGAAAAAATATAAATTGCTTATTCGGTCACTAGCCTGTAAGAAACCTTCTGTGACAACTAAGAAACAGATATTAACCAGCAAACGAGGAGGCAGTATTTTATCCATTATTTTACCAATAGCAGCTAGTTTAATTACACGGTTGTTCAGTAAGTAAAATGAAAGCCTTTTATCTCGTACCGCGTAAAATAGTGGACAACCGGAAAGCTGCACACAGCCCTGCTTACCCCACTGTGAAAGCGGTTGCTCGTCATCTTACTGTCAAACCACCTCCTCCTCCTCAGCTGCATACCAACCCTTCCATAAAACATTTAATAGATTTGAAGTTGAAAGTGAGAGATCACGAATATGCAAGATCCTTGCTAAACCATTATGATGCCACCGGAATCGTTCGTTGGGATCTGAATGGAAATGTATTGGCTCCAGTATCTGGCATACATATAATTAATGACATTATACATAAAATGACTGTGCTTAAATCTGTTTTTTTACCTGATAAACTCCCCATTGCTCAACTGTTTTTCACACTAACATCTACATCGCGAGATTTATTCCGTAATACTACGGCAAGCAGTCAAGTGTATGAACCTCGGTCTGTTTAGAGAAAGGCAACTGTCAAGATTGATCCTCACAGTAAAAGGAAAGCTTCCTGGATCGTATATTAACAGGTGAGTGTATATAAATGAGCGTGTAATGTGTAGATGGCTTTACTAGACAAAAAGCAGTCTAAGGAGATAAAGCGATGGACACTCACGTGATATACGCCACCAGCGTATCAGATACGCATTTATTCCCCAATAACATCCCCGCATCTTTCCAAAATCGATTGTTTAACCAGCTAGAATTAGATCCCAGGAGGAGTTATGAAATGTGTCTACAAAAATTACTCCTCCCCACTTCACATTACGTTATTAAGCGTGATAATCCTGAGGCATATATACGTGTAGGCGTTACGTATGAGAAAGTGAGCGAGGGGAAATACTTGCATTCAAAGCATTTATTATCATCTGATGTTTTAGCCGGAACTATAAAAGAAATTAATACCACGATTAATACAGAAATAGAGGCCATATTTTCAAGTAGTGCTAAACTGAGTTTTTTAGGAAAGTCATTAAAACAATTTTCAGCTAAATATGGAACGCATTTTATTAAATATGATTCTTCCTCCAATCGAAACAAGTTCACTACTGTGATTAGTGATGAGAATATTAGCTCTGCAACGGGGCATAAAAACATCAGTAGAGTTACATTATCATTTGGAACCGCTTTTGGGAAAGTGTTGGGCGTAGTTCCAGAAATAGAATATGACATATTCGCAAAACGTCAGTATGCCTCGAGTGTAGTTAACACATGTCTATTCCCGCCAATACCTAGAGGAGGAGTTGATATTCTGTGTGTTTATTGCGATAGAATCTCTTCTACTAGATATGGAAACCAGTCTGTAAATATTTTGGATGTAATCTCCCTAAATGGAAGTGATAACAGCAACAATAAAAAACTATATGTGCGTCTTAACACTAACATGATAGATAGCGTCAGCATCACTATTAGGGATCAAGATGGTAACCCAATACATTTTGATGAACGTGGGTGCACCATAGCAGTCTTGCATGTACGCCCCGTTGCAGGAGGTATATAACACCAATGCTTTCCCGACACTCCTCATTCGTCTGAAACAAGCGGAGAAATGCGTGTCCACTTTATTCCTCCCTCTGTTGAGGAATTATACATTCTGTTAACCCCTCCTAGAGGTGGTGGGACTGATGATATACGGATTTTCAACAGCAGTAGACGTTATACGTGAGGAGGAGGAATATTTTCCTTTTTAAGCGGTATAGCGCGTCGAGCAGCGCCCTTTATCATGAGGACTCTGGCCCCGGCTGCGCTTAGCTTGGGGCAGAACGTACTAGACGATATTAATAATGACAAACAAACTTTCAAACAATCTCTTAAGAAACGCGGAATTGAAACATTGAAAGGAGTGGGGAAGCAAATGATAGGCGGAAGAGTGCAGAAAAAGAATAAACAAACAAAAAAATTAGTAAACATCAAACGTTTTACTAAAGCGAAATATAATGATGTGTTGTCATAACTTCTTCTCACTCGGTTGGTGTTGTCTAAAGCGCGAACATGGCCGGATATAACGCTCTGGGCCTCCAGGTGCCATTAGAACATTATACAGCTGCTGTTAGTGAAGCCTTTCCTAAAGTATTTTCCCCTCGATTGGTAGAATCAACAATTGCCAGCAGACAAACGGTGGATGTATTACCTGTGAATTCTGGGGTCAATAATAAGTTTACAGACACTTATCTGGAATTCATCATCAACGGAGTGAATGGTCAACTGGTGGATTTATCATCTATAGCTTTGGAGTTGACTATTGATCTAACCGAAGAAGATGGAATAACGCCTTTAGGAGATGCTAAAAACGCATCGTTGGTGAATGGATTATTGCAAACTCTATTCAAATCCGCTATTGTGTATTTAAACGAAACAGTAGTTGAAACCAGCTCATTATTCTCATTCTGGTCATACGTAAAGTTATTATCTACGATTTCTGGGTGTAAGGCTAACCGCTATGATAAACTGTCACAGTTTTTTAACCGAGTCGATGCTGGTAAAATTGAAGCTGGTTATTTCACTAATGCCTCGACTAGTGAGAAGCAGCGGATGACTGATATGAAAACGAGTGGTGTGAATACTTGTTTTAAACTAATGCTGGATGTCACATCCGTTAGTGAATACGTTTTGGATAATGTGGACATCAGGGTGAGGCTCGAACTTCAACCTGATAAGTGGCTTATACTCAGCGATAATGAACACGCTAATTTTAAATATAATATCAAGTCTAGACGTCTATGGGTGGATCGGGTAATGCCATACCCTGAAGGATTAGTAGCCATTAATAAAGCCATGGTGCAGAACAACTCTCCTATTACGTATACTTTTAATAAAACTTTATACAAAACGTATATATTGGGCACAGGTCAGCGCTCTATAACAATGGACCAGCCGTGGGGGACTGTTATACCAGAACATTTATATATGATCATCCTTGATATGGAGGCGGTGTCTGGTGCATATAATCGCAACCCGCTTTATTTGGAAAACTGCGAGCTTAGTAAAGTATTAATATCGCAGAATAGCACTAATATTGTCAATATTGGGTGCGACTTCCCTCATAACTGCGCCAAGTTGTATTACACAGCATTACAAGTCTTAGGCTTCGATAAAGACAATATATTATCTTATGATACATATGTGAATGGTGGAACCATACTAGCCTTTAATTTACAACCCGAGGATATCGATGACACCATCCCGATTGAAAAAAGTGGTAATCTGCGGATCGCTTTGGAATTTAAACGCGGAGTGGCTAGAAATAAAGTCATTCTAGTTTACGGCTCTACAACAGGTGTGATCAGCATTAACGCGGATCGTCGCGTTATTTGCGATACGCGAGGATAAAATACTAATATGAATTGTTTGGAAATAAATGTGGCTATCAGAAGTAATTTAGGTGCTAGGGTAGACTATCTAGGATGTTTCCTAGCTGATGACGTACGGAAAATAAGGATAAAAATACATAAAAAAAGACCTGTGGTGTTCATAATGAACACTCTGGACTCTGGTTCTCGTAATAAAATGGGCCATTGGATAACATTCTATGTAAATAAGGATGAAGGTAGAAGCGAGATAGTTATACTAGACAGCTATGCCAATCCTGCTACAGGATCTTATTCAAGATATTTCGAAGAGTTTATGTCTTACTTCCAAGACTATACCCTATATATTATGAAGAAAAGGATTCAATCCTTGAATAGTTACTTCTGTGGGAATTACGCCGTTTATTTTGCATATCATTTTTGCAGACTAGGCTTAGAGGCCGCCCTGCTTCACTTTGATGCAGCGTTTAAATATGGTCATTTTCGCAAGAATGATGAAAAAGTGTTGAAATTCAATTATGCTCAGATGAAAATGCCTGTGTGTAAGCAAACATTCTGCTTAAACGGTAGTGATGCTGAGTGTGAATCGCTGTGTGACGAAGTTGGCTAGGATGATACTGCGGTGAGTAATACTTTATGTAGGATTGAATGATGAACATAATAATGACTGTATTTATGTTTACAACATTGACAACAACGAAACTTATAACCTTTTCCCTTTCTACAGATTGACTGATTGACTAGCGTGTCGGGAAGGATCGTTGGAGTGGATGAATGACTCCCAATCGGTCTGACTACTACCTGAACCCGTTCTAGAGATTGGCTGGTTGACTAGCGTGGTGGGAAGGTTCGGTGGACTGAATGAAAGCCTTTCTCCATCTGTCTGCTAGCTAAACCACCAAGAAGAAGTCTTATTATTATTATTATTATTATTATTATTATTATTATTATTATCGTTGTAAATCGCTTAAGTGTTTAATAAAGAAATAAATTTATATAATGTGTTTACTTTTCCCTCGTTATTGCTCTCACCATGTTGATCACGTTACGATATAGCTTACACATACTAAAAGGGAATGCACAGAACAATGGTTGATGGTATGGGAGCGGGTGGGGATGAGGGGTGGGAGTGATTGATGGCTGACAGGTGAGGGTCTGGCGTATGTACTTCGCTCCGCTCCTTAACGAATCCACAGTGTATGAGGACCCGCCGTGGGGCGAACATCTCCACTCTGAAGACAACGAAAACCCTTTAGACAAATGGCCCCACTTCCGCAGGAGGGTGCTCTCTCGTACACTCCTCTCCCACTTACGACTTCCTGTAGGGAAGCTAATGGGCGTCCAGGCGTTCCTCTCAGGTATGGGGGTTCTCCTCTCCCCCCTCTCCAAACAACATATACACTATGTTGGATCCCCTCTCATCCTCTACTCACGATCATCAAACTATTATCATCATCATCACACAGGATTAAGTCTATGACAAACTCCTTCCTCATATTCCACTCTTATCCTTGTATTTTCATACGTCTTCCCAGAAATTCCCACATCTTCCCAGAAATTCCCTTTGTGTCTAGAGCAAGGGGCTGCACCTGCTCACCGCGTCCGACACGCGCCAAACTTCCGGGAAATTCCCATCCCAAACCCTCCGCGACGACGACGACGACGACGCGCTGCGACGGCAACGACGCGCCGCGACGGCAACGACGCGCCGCGACGGCAACGACGCGCCGCGACGGCAACGACGCGCCGCGACGGCAACGACGCGCACCACCTGCCATCCAACAACATAACTTACTCAATTTCCTGACCACATACCCAAACATAGGACGCTCACACGCATCCGAAACACGCCAAACTTCCGGGAAAATCCCCCAAAACCCTGTGTGACTAGACACCTGCGAACCACCTGTCGGGTGCCACTCACCGGAGTGCCACCTGGCAGCTGGTGCGCGCGGTCCTAGTCGCACTTTACACTACTATTGGAATCCTTATGGGATTAGATGTCTACCATAAGTTTATCAAAGGAAAGGAAAGGAAGAAAAACAAGGAATGAGCTTGTTACCATCTGCAGGTGGCTATTTGCTAACAGGCCCAGTATTACGGCTGAAACAACCCGCACCTGTAGACCGCCAACTTGCCAACCCAGTAATGGTTGCATGACTTAGAGACCAGTCTCCACTGCAATTTAGAGACATGTCCGAGGATGAGCTTGATCCCCCTGTACATAAACTATGGGACCTGGCAACTCTCGGCATTGTCCCTGAACAAACTAGCCCAGATGACGACTGGACTTACAAACAATACCTGGACTCATTTATCTACAGATATAATCAATACTGGGTCAGGTTACCATGGAAGCTGAATCACCCTCAGCTACCCGTCAACCATTTTATGGCACATAACCAATTAAGATCACAGGTGTTGCGCTTACAAAGACAGCCTGAGAACTTGAAGTTGTATCATGAAATATTACAGAAGCAACTCGATAAATTTATGGAAGTTGTCACTAATGATAACCCAAAGGAAGGGCACTACCTGCCACACCACCCTGTACTGAAAAGTTCTGCTACTACCCCACTGCGGATAGTATTTACTTGCAGCTCTAAGACGAGGCAGAGTAGTGTTTCGTTAAATGACTGCCTTCAAACTGGCCCTAGCCTGAGACAAAGGCTATACGACGTGTTGTTAAAGTTCCATATTGGGACTTACGGATATACGGTCGACATCAGCAAGGCTTTCCTTAGGGTAGGTCTCTAAGAAGAAGACCGGAACTACACAAAGTTCCTATGGATCAAGGATCCTAACGATCCAAACAGTGAATTAATCACTTACAGGTTTGCATCTGTTTTGTTTGGGGCCACTTCCTCACCGTTTCTGCTTCAAGCTACCTTAGATATGCACTTGAAGAAGTCCAATAGCCCAAACAAAACAGAAATTAGTAAAAACTTGCATGTGGATAATTTTCAAGGAACAACCAGCAGTGAGAGTAAACTGTTGAACATATACCATGAGGCCAATCGAGAATTAATGGGAGCCAATATGCCTCTCCAGTCGTGGGTCTCCAACAATGCCAAATTAAATCAACTGATCGCAACTGAATTTCCCGACTACCAGGTACCCGAGAGGACAAAGGTACTTGTACATACAAGACAAGGAATGGAACTAGTCTGTATCAGAAAATTCTCAAAGATGTTATCAAAAGGTCATTATTAGTATGCTTCATCTGTATCATAATCTTGTTTCTTGTACCAACTCTAACCAGGTATGGATATGTAATAAGTAAACTCAGAGGCAGTGTCGCCTCAACTCACAAAGTTCTAGGGAACCAAGTTAATGACAATGTAAACAATTAAGTTAACCAACATATATTTTAGCAATGATAAGTAGCATCATTCAAGCACTCGAACTGAAGGTTCACTCTGTCAGGATTACTAAACAACGTGAGTCATTACACAAAACTTTGAGAACCATTACAGATGTCTGCCCCCAAGATAATCAACACAACACTTTGAACACGAATAAGTCACCTTAATGTTCAACTCAGCAAGGACTGCCTCGGTTCTAGGAAGTTGAATAGAGAAGGGGAGGGGATGGTCTCAAGTTGACAGGCATAGTCACCCCTGTCCGGCCGACAGCCTATCTCGGCTGCTGTCTTCTGCCTTGTTCTCCTATTGCTCCCGAAAGTACAGTTTCCTGGGAATTTATTTATTTATTTGAAATCTAGTAGCAAATCCCCCCCCCCCCCACACACAAGTAGATAGCCCCAGGCCATCTATCAGACCACACCTTAACTAGCGGCTTGTTTGAAGGACACCTCCGGCTAGCCGCCTGCAATTATGAGCTTAGCATAAACAAGGTCATCTTCACACGACCTGACATTGGTCATTTTGTGGTCATTAATATTCTAGAGGTGTGACTTTCAGCCCGACAGAATAGAGCATCTCAAAATCTTGTCTGTGACTCATGTGTATCTATGTATATTAAATACAAAACACCTTTATGGTTGTACAGTAGAGCAGCCTATTGACATAGCTCAAGTGCATGGGGGAATTGTGTAAAATCCTGGTTTGTGTCTCGGAGAGGCTGCAGGATCCAAGTAAGTTCAGTAGAACTTCTGGTTTCAGTTCTTTTGACCATGTCGTAGCTCAGTCGATTAAGACAGCATCTGGTATGCTCTTGGATGTTGATTCGAATACTTGTCATGACTCTTGTGGATTTTTTCACTGATTAATACACTGTCATCACTCAACCCTCTCCCTATCTCTCCCTTTCTCTCTCAACCCTCTCCCTCTTGCTCCATCACTCACTTTCGCCCTCCCACGCTCTCTCCCTCTCACCTCTCTCGATCTCTCTCTCACTCACCCTCTTTCTCTCTCTCTCACCTTCTTTATTACCCCTTCTCTCTGTTCCACCCCCTCACACACTCACTCTCTCTCTCTCTCTTTCTCTCTCTCTCTCTTTCACGACACGACATAGTAGGATCAGGGACAAACATGGCAGCGAGAGGTAACAAGGGAACAGAGAAAAGTCAATGTTAAAAAATGAAGGAAGTGTTCTCCAAAGTTTTGGAGGAAATCAGGAGGGAGATGTAGGAAATAAATAATAAAAAACAACCTGCAAAGCGAGCTGACAGCCACAAAGGAGGAGATTAAAATCCTCATAGAGGTCAATATGAAGGCTGAGGCTCAGATAATCATCCAAAGAGAGGATGGAAGTGGTACATTAGAAGGGAATGCCATTGTACAAGCAACATTTGCAGAAATGCTAAAAACGAACTTGGAAGCAATGTTCATAGTGAGGGAGGTAGCCATGAAAGCATCCACCTCACAGGAAGCAGCAAGATCCACTAGTCAGCTGCTGGAAAGAAAAAGATCTATGGTAGCTGTGGGTATTAAGGAGCAGGAAGGCTCCAACAGGACATAATGGGATGATATGGACACAGCGAGAGTAAATGAAATACTAAAGGGGCGAGAGATGGAAGAGGCAGAACATAGCAATGAGAAGGTTTTCAGATTGGGCTGGAACAAAAAGGACAGAGACCGTGTATTAAAGATAATGTTTGCAAATGAGCTTGCAAAGGAGAAGATTCTAACAAGGAAGAGCCACCTGCAATATATGGGAAAATTAAAAAAAAGTATTCCTCCAGAGGGACATGACAAGAGAAGAGAGGGCCATGGTGGCAGAAGCAAGGAAGAAGTGCTGGGCAAGAGGAGAAAACCAGGAAATCACAACCCCCGACACAACATCCCCAGAGGTGAGGGGGGGGGGGAGACACCCACAACCAGCAAACCAGTAACACCAGAGGGAAGGGCAACTCCACCACCTTCCTCTGCATAGAAATCACCTACCCAGAACCCTCCATGCTCCCACTCAGCTCAGCAACCTAATCTCCCTACCCCCCCTCAACCCATTTCCACCCTGCTACTCCTCCCCTACTCCCACCATGTCCCCCCTTCCCCCTTTCCCTCCCTGTCTTCCCTCCCCCTTCGTCACATACCCTCCCTGTCCCTGCTTCACTATATCCCCCACGTTTCACTCCAGTATCCTCTGAGACCCTGTTATCCACCTCACAAATCCTCACACCCATGGAACAGCTCTCTCTATCAGCTGAACACTCGCCAAGAAGGGGACATGAGAAGGGACAGAAGAAAATCTCATGGTAATATACACTAACATAGATGGGATTACATATATAATAAATGAACTTGGAGAATGGGTACTAGAAGAAAACCTAGACATATTAGCACTCACAGAAACGAAACTGACGGAAAACATAACATATGCAGTGTTTCCACAGGACTACTATGTTCTGAGGAAAGAGAGAGAAGGAAGAGGTGGTGGTGTATCTCTTCTGGTAAGAAAAGGCTGGGATTTTGAGGAGATGGTTATTCAGGGCTGTGAAGATTTCAGTGACTACATAAGAGGTACCATAGCAACTGGAGAACAAAAAATTATAGTGAAGATTTCAGTGACTACATAAGAGGTACCATAGCAACTGGAGAACAAAAAATTATAGTCGTAGTCATATATAATCCAACACCAAATGACAGAAGGCCCATACAGGAATATGATAGAAACAACATGGTCACCATTAGCATAATAGAGAGAGCAGCTTCTGTTGCTAGCAGGAATGGATCTGGACTACTAATCATAAGAGACTTCAACCACGGGAAGTTCGATTGGGAGAACAGAGACCTACATGGGGACCAGATACATGGAGAACTAAGCTGCTGGACGTGGCAACAAGAAACTTTCTAAGCCAACACATCAAGGAACCAACAAGAATGAGAGGGGAAGATGAACCAGCAATGCTCGATTTGATATTTACCCTAAATGAGTGGGATATAAGGGAAGTTAAGTTGAAAGCACCCTTGGGAATGAGTGGTCACGGTGTATTGATCTTCGAGTTTCTGGTAGAGCTAGGATTTATCTCCCCAAAAAATGATCTAGGAAACAAAATGTTGGCATACCGCAAGGGGAATTATGATGAGATAGGAAGTTTCCTAAGGGAAATACCATGGGACACAGACCTCAGAGCTAAGTATGTACAAGATATGATGGACTATGTCACCCAAAAGTGTCAAAAGGCAGTAAGCAGGTTTATCCCGGCCCAAAAAGAAAAATCCGAGAAGCAAAACTAGAATCCATGGTTTATTAGGGCACATATGGGAAGCAAAGGAACTGAACAAAAGGGCGAGGAGGAATTTCCAAAATAACAGAACACCAGAATGCAGAGAGAGATTCCAGAGAACCAGGAATGAGTATGATAGTGAGAAAAGAGAAGCAGAGAAAAATAATAAAAATTATATAGCAAACAAAGCCAAGACCGAACCAAAGCTACTCCACAGTCACATCAGGAGGAAAACAACAATGAAAGAACAGGTAATGAAACTTAGTACAAGCGATGACAGGTATACAGAGAAAGACAAAGAGGTGTGTGAAGAATTCAACAAGAGGTTCCAGGAGGACTTCACAATAGAACAAGGTGAGGTCACTGCACTAAGAGAGAGTAAACCAGGCGGCCTTGGAAGGGTTCGAAATTACGAGAGATAAAGTCAAGAGAGACACATGTTGGATCTGGATATGAGAAAGTGCTGTTGGTCCAGACAGAATCTCAGCATAGGTATTGAAAGAGTGTGCAGAGACACTTTGCTTGCCACTTTTCATAGTGTATACTAGGTCACTGGAGATGGGGGACCTACCAGAAATATTAAAGATATTGGGTAATGTGGTCCCAATATACAAAAAGGGTGACAGACAAGAGGAACACTACAGGCCAGTGTCCTTAACTTGTATACCATGCAAGGTGATGGAGAAGATCGTGAGAAAAAACCTAGTAACGCATCTGGAGAGAAGGAACTTTCCATCGTTAACCCATTGTTAACATGGGTTCAGGGAGGGTAAATCTTGCCTTACCTGACTTAATAAAATTCTTCGACCAGGTGACAAAGATTGAGGAAGAAAGATAAGCATTTTTTGGACAGTCGAAAAGCCTTTGACACAGTACTCCAAAAGAGGCTGGTACATAAGCTGGAGAGACAGGCAGGAGTAACTGGTAAGGTGCTCCAGTGGATAAGGGAGTTCCTAATCAATAGGAAGTAGAGAGTTATAGTGAGGAGTGAGACCTTAGATTGGCGTGGTCACCAATGGAGTCCCACAGAGCTCTGTACTCGGACCTTTCCTGTTTCTGATATACGTAAATGATCTTTCTGATGTAAAGGTTCATTCCTCTCAATGTTTACAGACGATGCCAAAGTTATGAGAAGGATTGAGATAGAGCAGGGCTGCTTGAGGCCTCAAGAGGACCTGGATAAACTGAAGGAATGGTCGAGTAAATGGTTATTAGAGTTTAACCCAAGCAAAGGTAATGAAATGAGGAGTACATTTTTACATAGTAGGGTGTTGCAGGAGGCCAGATACAAGGTATCATTTGGAAGATAAAATTCTTCAAGAGTCAGAGACAGAGAGAGAGAGAAAGACTTAGGGGTTGATTTCACGCTAGCCCTGTTCCCAGAAGCTATCTAGAGGATAACATCAGCCACATATTCCAGGTTGGCCAACATAAGAACGGCCTTTAGAAACATGTGAAAGGAATCATTCTGAACTTTGTATTCCACATATGTCATACCAACGCTGGAGTATGCAGCTCCAGCATGGAGTCCATATCTAGTCAAGCATAAGACTAAACTGGAAAAGTTTCAAAAGTTTGCCACCAGACTAGTACCCGAACTGAGAGGTATGAACTACTTGGAGAGACTACAGGAATTAAACCTTACGTCGCTGGAAGACAGAAGAGGTAGGGGGAACATGATCACCACATACAAGATTCCCAAAGGAATTGGTAGGGCCGATAAAGACAGGCTTTTTAATACAAAGGGAACACGCACTAGGGGACACAGGTGGAAACTGAATACCCAAATAAGTGAGAAAGAACTTTTTCAGTGTCAGAGTAGTTAACAAAAGGAACTCATTAGGCAGTGATGTGGTGGAGACTGACTCCATACACAGTTTCAAATGTCGATATGATAGAGCCCAATAGGTTCAGGAACCTTACACTAGTTGATTGACAGTTGAGAGGCGGAACCAAAGAGCCAGAGCTCAATCCCCGCAAGTACAACTAGGTAAGTACACGCATTCATCAAGGGGTTAGGGCCGAAAAAGCAGTGATCAACCCCCGTAAGTACAACTAGGGGAATAAAAATTGGCGAATACACACACACACACTCACGTCCCTCCAGTGGCCTGATAGCTGAGTGGACAACGCTATGGACTCGTAATCATAGGGTCCGGTATCGATCCCCTGTGATGGCAGAAACAAAATGGGCAGAGTTTCTTTCACCCTGATGCACTTTTTCATATTCATGCAGTTGTATTGAAAAACTAAACAGATATGTTCTGGGTTACATAAATAACATAAAATATCCATATTAACTGTGGTGAATATTTTAGACAAAATCGTTATGTAAAGATAAGTCATAAGTCATTGGCTGACTCAATAAACAAGGTTAGTTTGGTCAGCACGAGGCTAAAGCCCTAAGCCAGTATACTAGAATGGTAATTGAAAGAAACTTAATGATATGGCACTGACATTGGATGGAGAGAAGGGATCGTGCCCAACCACTTCGACTGTCGGAGGTCGAACAAACACCTGTGAGAAGCGAGGCCTCTGCGCTATCGACGAGCCCAAGTTGTTGGACTGAAGAATCCAAGTATCTTTCGTAAACCTTTTTCTTAATATGTAAGGGAACAAAAATGTTCTCATCTTTTAAGACTTTTTGAATATCAGAACATCGTCTGGTGAGGAGCGGAACGCCGGGGATCGAACGCGGATCTGTAAGAAGCGAGGCCTCTGCGGTATCAAAGAGTCGGAGTAAACCTAAGAATCTGGTGGAAAAAATAACTTTTCTGTGTTGCGAGTCAAAGATCTTGGCAGCCTTCAACATTTCCTCTGTTTGTTGGCGTCGTTTGGTGAAGGCGGCCCGGTCTCCGCGGAATATCCAGCGGCCCACATCTTGTCTATCTTCCCAGCCCTCGTTAGGCCAGTCGTAAGATCTGTCCTCGGTCACCTGACCCCGACGGGTCTTCTTCTTGTGTTTACTGCGATCTTTGCCCCCAGACACTTCTAACTTCCCGCAGGTAAAGCATGCAAGGAAGGGGCGGAAGAAGCCTTGTAACTTACTCATACTTATCTTGGTGCAGTAAGTCAATAAACGAGAAGGGAACACGACACAACACAACACTAACAGTTGACACAACACTGCCAGCATACTTATATATATATATCTCAGATGCTCTAATTATAGTTAGTTTGGAATTGTCCTCTAGCTAGGGTTTTGAGCTGATTAGAGACGTGAAGCAGTTAATGATGCTCTGTGTCTTGTGTCACTGTTGTCCTTGAGTCATAAGACAGTGACGTGTAGAGGTTAGTGATGCTCTGTCTCCTGTGTCACTGTTGTCCTTGAGTCATGAGACAGTGACGTGTAGAGGTTAATGATGCTCTGTCTCCAGTGTCACTGTTGTCCCTGAGTCATGAGACAGTGACGTGTAGAGGTTAGTGATGCTCTGTCTCCAGTGTCACTGTTGTCCCTGAGTCATGAGACAGTGACGTGTAGAGGTTAGTGATGTTCTGTCTTCTGTGTCACTGTTGTCCCTGAGTCATGAGACAGTGACGTGTAGAGGTTAGTGATGCTCTGTCTTCTGTGTCACTGTTGTCCCTGAGTCATGAGACAGTGACGTGTAGAGGTTAGTGATGCTCTGTCTTCTGTGTCACTGTTGTCCCTGAGTCATGAGACAGTGACGTGTAGAGGTTAGTGATGCTCTGTCTTCTGTGTCACTGTTGTCCCTGAGTCATGAGACAGTGACGTGTAGAGGTTAGTGATGCTGTCTCCTGTGTCACTGTTGTCCCTGAGTCATGAGAGAGTGACTTGTACCGGTTATGGTCGACAGTCGTGTATAGTGTAGTTACTTTGATATGGTGATGGTCAGCAGTCTTGTATAGTGTGTGGTGACGTTGTTGTGTTGATCTCCAGTCTTGTATAGTGTTGTGACCTTCTTGTGGTGATGATCGACAATCCTTTATAGTATGTAGTGACGTTGATGTGGTGATTGTCGACAGTTTTGTATAGTATAGTTACGTTGTTGTGGTGATGGTGGACAGTCTTGTATAGTGTGGTGACTTTGTTCTGGTTATGATCAACAATCTTGTACACTGTAGTGACGTTGTTGTGGTGATGGCAGGCAGTCTTTTTAGTGATTGGTGACGTTGTTGTTTTGATGGTCGACAGTCTTTTATAGTGTAATGACTTTGTTGTGGTTATGATCAACAATCTTGTACACTGTAGTGACGTTGTTGTGGTGATGGTTGACAGTCTTAAATTTTGTAGTGACGTTGTTGTGGTGATTTTCGACAGTTTTGTATAGTGAAGTGACGTTTTGTGATGATGTTCGAGAGTCTCGTATTGTATTGTGACTTTGTTGTTGTAATGGTAGGTAGTCTTGAATAGTGAAGTGACGTTGTTGTGGTGATGGTCGACTGTCCGGTATAGTGAAAGGACGTTTTGCGATGATGGTCGACAGTCATGTATATTGTAGTGACCTTGTTGTGGTGATGGTCGACATTCGTGTATAGTGTAGTTTCTTTGTTGTGGTGATGGTCAGCAGTCTTGTGTAGTGTAGTCACGTTCTTGTGGTGAAGGCCGAAAGACTTGTAAAGTGTAGTGACGTTGTTGTGTTGATGGTCGAAAGTCTTGTTTAGTTTGTGGTGACGTTGTTGTGTTGATCTACTGTGTTGTATAGTGTTGGGACCTTGTTGTGGTGATGATTGACAGTCCTTTATAGTGTGTAGTGACGTTGATGTGGTGATTGTCGACAGTCTCGTATAGTATAGTGACTTTGTTGTGGTGATGATCGACAGTCTTGTATAGTGTGGTAACGTTGTTGTGGTGATAGTCGACTGTCTTATATAGTGTGTGGTGAAGTTGTTGTTATGATATCCGAATTTCTTATATTGTGTGTGTGGTGACTTTGTTGTGGTGATGGTCAGCAGACAGTCTTTTAAAGTGTAGTGACGTTGTTGTGGAGATGATAGACAGTTTTGTGCAGTGTGTGGTGACGTTGTAGAGGTGATGGTCGACAGTCTTGTAAAGTTTGTTGTGACATTGTTGTGGTGATGGTCGACAGTCTTTTATAGTGTAGTGAAATTGTTTTGGTGATTGTCGACAGTTGTGTATAGTGTGTGGTAACGTTGATGTTGTGATGGGCGACAGTCATATATAGTGAATGGTGACATTGTTGTGGTTATGATCGACAGTCTTGTATAAGGTGTTGTGACTTTGTTGTCGTGATGGTCGACAGTTTTCTACAGTTTGTAGTGACGTTGTTCAGGTGATGGTCGACAGTCTTGTACATTGTAGTGACCTTGTTGTGGCGATGGTCAACAGTCTTGTATAGTAAAGAGACGTTGTTGTGGTGATGGTCAACAGTCTTGTATAGTAAAGAGACGTTGTTGTGGTGATGGTCAACAGTCTTGTATAGTAAAGAGACGTTGTTGTGGTGATGGTCGACAGTCTTGAATTCTGTAGTGATATTGTTGTGGTGATGGTCGACAGTCTTGAATAGTGTAGTGACTTTGTTGTGGTGATAGTTGACAGTCTTGTATAGTGTAGCGATGTTCTTGTGCTGAAAGTCGAAAGTCATGAAAAGTGTAGTAACGTTGTTGTGGTGTGTTACGGTTTTGACAACATCGTCGGAGTGTGGAGTGGCAATTTAAGCGACATCTATGAGTCTGCACTCCAACTCCCCTAGTATTGGGCGCTATGTAGACAATGCCAACTGTTGGTGGTGACCTGGTATCAGCGAATGGCTCGGGTTTCCTGCCTCAATCAGAAGGAGAGGTCGATGTTGATGATCTCTGGTGGGTGGAGTATCAAGATCAGCACCATCTAGGTTGTGGCTACAAGGCATAATATCAATTCCCCGGTGAATGAGTGTTATCTTATGGTTATCCAGTGTACTGTCCATCTGGCTAATGGCGTGTTTATGTCCAGAGAAGTGACATATGGAGGCAATTGAGCTGAGTAGGCAGTTCACCTTGGGCAGTCAACGAACTGTTAGCTTGGTGATAGCTGCTGATATATACAGTGTTTCTGAAGCTCGACGTACCCGGGATTATCTTGTAAGAGTTAATGAAAACAGTGATGTATCTATTGTGAAGTGCTGCTAGCAAGCTGTTAGAGGCTTCAGTCAGGGTAATAACTACCCCTGTTTGCATTAGTTTGGGACCTCAGTCAGCGTGTTGCTGAAGCCCTCTGTGAGTGAGTACCTGGAGAGTGAAGGTGGGGTGTATTCTATTAGGATGTTGTTGTTGGTCGTCCTTCCTTATGGACAACCCAACCCAAAACTCGGAGAGTGCTTATTTTGACAAGGAGATCACCCTGGGCACTTGGAGAGGGGTTCAATGTCACACGTTTAAAGGGTTGCGGCTCCAATACTGACCTCGTTGTCATATGCACACACCCACTCAAGCTGCTGTGACTCCCCACTCTCTCCTTATTTGCTATGATCTCCTCAATCCCCTATTCTGAAATATTACTCTGTACTCCCCTGTCGACAGCTATGGTTCTTGGTTCTTTCACTCTCTCTCTCTCTCTCTCTCTCTCTCTCTCTCTCTCTCTCTCTCTCTCTCTCTCTCTCTCTCTCTCTCTCTCTCTCTCTTTTCGACTTTCTGGGAAGCCTCACTAGGACAAGGGCAAACGGCTGTTAACTACACAGATTTAATAACAAAACAGAACATATACAAAGCATTCACATATAATACAAAGGACTCTAAACCTCTACACTTTATGATATTATAACCTGGTTGCAGATCAAATCCATTAGGACTCTATCAGTCACTTATACCACGTGGTCGCCCAACTTCTGGCTCGCCACTTACACTATCCACCTCACCAAGTGGATAAATCTTACAAGATAAATACGGCACTATTAGCCCTAGAACATATAAATATCTCTGCAGGTAATTCAGCCCACAGTTGTAACTCTATAAACTTCATCATAAGTAAATAATAACCAATTACCCTATCAGTCCTAGAACATTATATATATATATATATATATATATATATATATATATATATATATATATATATATATATATATATATATATCTGTAGGCAATCCAGCCTATAGCTGTCAAGCACTCAAGCACTCTACCAACTTCCTACAAGTAGTCAACTAGAACTTCCTTCCCACATCTGGGAGTTCACTACCCTGACATCATCAGGTTCTTCCAGGTTCATCTACAAGGATCCTCTGCAGCTCTTCCAGGCTGTTGCACCATGAAGTTCTCCTTGGACTCCAGTGGTACTCCACTACCGTTTCCACAGAAACATGTGAAACTTCACGGCTTCTCTTCTCACAGTATGAGGTCCAATTCCTCACTATGGGGCTTGCTCTTCCACAGAGTACAACATCTACACTAACAGGCTTGATGTTCCATTCATCAACTTCTTCTCTAGCCTCAGAGTACTCCCATCAACTTCTTCCTCAGGACAAACCACAAAATTGTCTAGTCCAGGGCGCTTCCTGGCCGATGCTTGACAGAGCGCTCACAAGTTGCCAAACGAAAATATTTCAGGACGAACAAATCCACAAGGGCCGTGACGAGGATTTGAACCTACGTCTGTGAGCATCCCAGACGCTGCCCTAATCGACTGAGCTATGACATGGAAAAAGAGTTGAAAACGAAATTCTACTGAACTTACTGGATCCTGCAGCTTCTCCGAGACACAAACCAGGGTTTTCACAACTCTCCCCATGCACTCGAACTGTGTTAATAGGCCGTTATACGTCTTCGCCCTTCCTTCATTACACACAGAAATCACAATAACGTGATGCTTCAATGAACAAATCATTGATCATTCATCAATGAACAAATCATTGATCATTCATCAATGAACAAATCATTGAACAATGAACAGAAATTGTGATTTCTGTGTGTAATGAAGGAAGGAAGGCCTATCAGGACTTGAGACCACAACGTTCCCAACTTGATTCCACAGCTGAAACGTCTGCACATTTCCTTCCTCTTGAAGGTATGTCAACTAGGGGATCTTCTTTAACAGGAGCTCACACAGAGCACGGCTTCCCCTCACGATGTCTGGTGCTCAAGTGGGGTCAAACCCCTCCAGAAGCGAGCCTCACACTCTCAGCAAACTCTCCACATCTCATGACCAGTTGTTTACTTACATTTTTGATCACTTCCCATACTCTTAAACTGGTTGTCAAATTTAACCAATTCTTTTATGTATGTATCTTCATGTCTATATTTCTTTGACCTCTTATTTAGGTCAGGTCTTGCAGAATAACTCTCAAGGTAGACTCGTTTTTCAGCTACCTGGGATCATAACAATTAACACAGTGATACTGTGTGAGTGGACTAGCCCATGTAGAAGGTGATCTCGCTAACGTTTGCCAGTGGACAACGTGTACCTGAGACGTGGGATTACTGGGTTTTATGAATACTGTCATTGTGTTGTGCCCTGAGTGAAGAGGCAGTTGTTCATACGGATAGTAACAGTTTAATTTAATAAATGAGACGGTGTCCCACCCCTATATTTCTTCCTTCCCAGCTTAGAAGAGTTATATCTTTGTAGCCTAAGTATTCTCTGATGTTCAGGGAACATTTTCATGTGTGGAAAAGTGTGGAGCGTGAATAAGCTGGCTGTAAAATGGCCAGCTAAGTTTGATAATGCAAGGGTCTTACGTCTTTTGTGGCACAAGACAGTGTCGAGCCATCCTGTTTCCCGCCAAGACGTCGTGACGCCTCCCGGCACCTGATTGGCCAGGTGAGGTCACGTGCCGGAAGTGACCAATGACGAGAGACCTCGGGCGGTGTGACGTCACGAGGCGGAGGATTCTCAGGGCGGCTGGCACCTGGGCGGGAAGAGTAGGTCACGAGCCGCCATAGAGTGAGGACGTGCTCGAGTGAGCTTCGGATCTAGGGAGCCCTTTCCAGTAGATTTAAGCTTCGCTTCGATTCTGCAGACAGTCTGAGAAGCCATCCAACTTCCGTGGAGTGCCCAGAAGCAAGGACGGACCAGAATAGAGTGCCAAGAGCTCTATCAAGAATCTGCAGCAGAGGGAACGTTGGGCTGGTGACGTCTGGGACGCCCAGGGGACCAGTATTCCACATCAAGCAAGAAGCTACGGCCGGGCCAAATCTACTGGCAGTGAGGTGAGGGGAAGCTGTGCTGGACTGCGAGGTGTCGGCAGTGCCAGGAAGAGTGGAGGACGACGACGAAGGTACCTGTCTCCAGTACCCCGGACAAGAGGAGGATTAAGGAAGTACCTGTTGTGAGTGAGCACGGCGAAGACACGTTACCACGAGGACGACGGAGGGACCTGTGTGTGTGGTAACTGTTCATCAGGAGACCAGAAGCCAGGATCAGGAACCTCAGCATCCCTCAACAGAGGAAGACTCGGCTTCTTGGTTGGAATGATATAAGGTAGATAATTGTCCGTCCCTTTACCCCTTTTGATCTAGGCGAGCTAGGGCATTTTATATGTTGTGGACATTTCTACTCATCATTTTATTGTCTAAGTCACAGGATATTAGGCTAGGAGCCCAGAGCTTATTTAGGCATGAGTTGGTGTGTGTGAGCATTAAGGTGGGGATGTTAGTGATCCTGGAGGTGGTAGCTGGTGTTCAAAGAGCCAGCATCGAACTCAGAAACGTCCAGCTGATCGCATTGCTAGAGGCGTGGGAGAGTCACGACGTTTCTGACAGCTGGAGCTGTCAGCTGATTGTGCTGCCAGAGGCGCGAGGTGTGTGCCCGCAACTCGAGGTGTGGACCCAGTCAGCTGATCGTGTTGCCAGAGGCTTGTCAAGAAGAGTTTTGCCACCAGCGGATGATTCCGCTTATAACCAATTTCTTTATGCAAATTATATGTGTATATATGCTTTTTCTTCAGTAAACTTTTAAACTAACTGATGAGTTTAAGTGAGCCTCCATTCTCTAGGGCTATATATATATATTTATGAGACCATTAGTGACACCTTGTACTGCATGTAATATTTCATCCTTGATTAAGATAACCACTAAGACCACTGACGTGTTGCTGGGACACGATTATAAACACCCAGCTGGCGACCTGAGTAGACCAGATATCCAAGATAGAACCTCCCAGTGTCAGGACGGGCAGGTTCAGGTGAGTTATAGGAGGCTTGAACCTCCTCACTCGCCAGGGGTGTATAAGGCCAGCTCTTGGTCGACTGGGGGAGCCCCGGGGCGGACAATGGCGCCAGGAACTGAGGGGCTAAGACCCGTACTCACCTCGTTGTACTCACCTAGTTGTGTTTGCGGGGGTTGAGCTCTGGCTCTATGGTCCCGCCTCTCAACCGTCAATCAACTGATGTACAGATTCCTGAGTCTACTGGGCTCTGTCATATCTACATTTGAAACTGTGTATGGAGTCAGCTTCCACCACATCACTTCCTAGTGCATTCCATTTACTAACTACTCTGACACTGAAAAAGTTCTTTCTAATGTCTCTGTAGCTCATTTGGGTACTCAGCTTCCACCTGTGTCCCCTTGTGCATGTGCCACCTGTGTTAAATAATCCATCCCTGTCCACCCTGTTAATTCCCCTGAGAATTTTGTATGTGGTGATCATGTCTCCCCTAGCTCTTCTGTCTTCCAGCGAAGTGAGGTGCAGTCGCGTGAGGTGCAGTCGACGTGAGGTGCAGTGCTCCCCGTGGGAGCAACCCTAACCACAGGTTGGAAGGGGGTGAACCCTAACAGGGTGGACTGGCCCATGTAGAAGGTGATCTCGCTAACATTTGCCAGTGGACAACGTGTACCTGAGTCGTGGGATTACTGGGTTTGATGAACACTGTCATTGTGTTGTGCCCTGAGTGAAGAGGCAGTTGTTCATTCGGATAGTAACAGTTTAATTTAATATATATAATGGTGAAGGTGTAAATATATTGGTGTAGGGAATTGTGTCTCTCTTAACCCCCCCCCCCCCCCTTATATATGCATTGCTCTACTGCTTGATACAGCCAGTTTCTTGAAAGCTTACAACTAACTTGGGGACGAATATAGAAAAAAAGGATTAACATCAAGAACCCGGTTACTGGTCCTAAGTGGCCGTAACATGGTGATGGTTGTCAGTCTAGTAAAGTGAAGTGACCTTGTTGCGGTGATAGTCAACAGTCCTGTATAGTGTAGTGACGTTGTTGAGGTGATGGTCGACAGTCTCGTATAGTGTAGTGACATTGATATGGTGATGGTCGACAGTCTTGTATAGTGTAGTGAAGTTATTGTGGTGATTGTTGGCAGTCTTATATAGTGTGGTGACGTTGTTGTGCTCGACAGTCTTATATAGTGTGTGGTGATGTTGCTGTGGTTATGGTCGACAGTTTTGTATAGTGTGAGGTGATGGTCGACAGTCTTATAGTGTGTAGTGAATTTGTTGTGGTAAAGATCGACAGTCATGTGCAGTGTAGTGACGTTGTTGTAGTGATGATTGACAGTCATATATAGTGTGTAGTGACCTTATTATGGTGATTGTTGACAGTCATATACAGTGTGTGGTGACATTGTTGCGTTAATGATCGACAGTCTTTCATGATGTAGTGACCTTGTTGTGGGGATGATCGACAGTCTTGTATAGTATATAGTGACGTTGATGTAGTGAGGGTCGACAGTCTTTTATTGTGTAGTGACGTTGTTGTGGTGAAGGTCGAAAGTATTGTACAGTTTAGTGACATTATTGTGGTGATGGTCGTGTAAAGTGTAGTAACCTTATTGCATTGATAGTCGACAGTCTTCTGTGGTGTAGTGACCTTGTTGTGGTGATGTTCGACAGTCTTATAGTGAGTATTGACCCAGTTGTGGTGATGGACGAGAGTGGTATATAGTGTGTTGTGACGTTGTTGAGGTGATAATCAACAGTCTTATATAGTATAGTGACATTGTTGTAGCAATGACCGACAGTCTTATATAGTGTGTGGTGACGATGTTCTCGTGATAGTTGACATTCACCAGGTGGCTACATCACTACCATCAGAAGGTAACTACACCTCTACCATCACCATGTAGCTACACCACTACCATCACCAGGTGGCTACACTACTACCATCACCAGGTAGCTACACCACTACCATCACCAGGTGGCTACACCACTACCATCACCAGGTGGCTACACCACTACCATCACCAGGTGGCTACACTACTACCATCACCAGGTAGCTACACCACTACCATCACCAGGTGGCTACACCACTACCATCACCAGGTGGCTACACCACTACCATCACCAGGTGGCTACACCACTACCATCACCAGGTGGCTACACCACTACCATCACCAGGTGGCTACACCACTACCATCACCAGGTGGCTACACCACTACCATCACCAGGTAGCTACAACACTACCATCACCAGGTGGCTACACCACTACCATCACCAGGTGGCTACACTACTACCATCACCAGGTAGCTACAACACTACCATCACCATGTAGTAACACCACTACAATCACCAGGTAGCTACACCACTACCATCACCATGTAGCTATGCCACTAACATCGCCAGGTAACAACACCACTTCCATCACCAGGTAGCCATACCACTACCATCATCAGGTAGCTTCACCACTACCATCACCAGGTCGCTAAACCAATACCATCACCAGGTAGGTACACCTCTACCATCACCAGGTAACCACACCACTATCATCACCAGGTGGCTACACCACTACCATCACTAGGTGGCTACACCACTACCATCATCAGGTGGCTACACCACTACCATCATCATGTAGCTACACCACTACCATCACCAGGTAGCTACACCACTAACATCACCAGGTGGCTACACCACTAACATCACCAGGTGGCTACACCACTACCATCACCAGGTGGCTACATCACTACCATCACCAGGTGGCTGCACCACTAACATCACCAGGTGGCTACACCACTAACATCACCAGGTGGCTACACCACTATCATCACCAGGTGGCTGTTACCTATCGTACGTTACGGCTCGTGATCCTACAGCAGCCAAACTTTAATAAGTCTAGGGATACGACACAACTGCTGTTCTCAATAGCGAATCACCAGTATAACCCCTTAATGGGTAATGAGCATAAAATAGAATCTTCATAGGACTGAAGAATAAAGACTAAGCATATATATATAATTTATATTAAATAAATCTCAAAGGCAAACAGATGATTATATGGTCACAATATATATCACATTAAAAATATCACTGTAACTTCCAGACATTAAATCAATATTAATATATGTATATGGCTAGAACAAAAGAATGACTTAACTCCAAGATGATATCTCCCTGGCTCCCGTCCAGCTACTGAACTACAATATGCAAGTCAAAAAACACATTGCCTTGCCCCGCGAATAAATTGCCAAAGTTACAATATTTATTATTTCAACAATGGAGCACTATATTGTGACAAGAGTAATCTTAAACTAACTTAATGAATAATTAGTACATATTGATATAGACAACAAAAGTACTTGTTTCTTACATAGTAATTAAAATATGCATACAGAATAGCATAATGGCATGCACACCCCAGCAACGGACGATCCCACGACAATTTGCCAGATACAGTTCACTCAATTATTATTTCACTGTTACCCACTTATGATCACATATAAATCATTAGTTCCCGTGGGAAAACTGATCACACAAAGAAATAAACAATCATTCCCACGATACGCTGGGCCTAACGCCAACACTGTAACATGAATGTGCATTTGCATAGAACATAAGTATACAATATACATGCTTGTAATTTACATACAATTATAAATGTACATATTAATATATTTACTTACGTATCTTATAAGGGTACGTAACACTTCCACCTCCAAGAAAAAAAATGCAATGGATTGAAGATCAATGGCATTTTTTCAGAAGTAAAAATGTTAGGTAAAAAGAAACATTTCATTTATGGTACATCAAAACTTCTTGACAAAGCATCAGCAATAACATTTTGTCTGCCTGGAATATGTTTGATTTCTACATTAAATTCCTGCAAAAACAATGACCAGCGCAGAATTCGTTGGTTCTTGACTTTCATCATATTTATAAAGATAAGGGGGTTGTGGTCTGTAAATACTAACACTTTATTTCCTGATAAGTAAATCTCAAACTTCTTGATTGACAATATAAGACCCAACGCCTCCTTTTCTACCACGGAATAATTTCTCTGAGCTGCATTAAATTTTCTGGAATAGTAATACACAGGATGCTCAATCTGGTCTAAACCAACTTGAATAAGCACAGCACCTATCCCAACATTAAATTCATACGCACCATCAGGTGTAACAAAAGCAGTAACCTCTCTAGCATACTCTGTTAATGGAATTTGATAATACCCTTTTGACAAATCAAGCTTACTTACATATTCGGCATGACCTATGGACTCTATACATTCTTCCAACAAGGGTAAAGGAAAAACGTCCACTGTAGTGTTCTTGTTCAGTTTCCTGTAATCCACGCACAATCTCCAGGTTCCATCTGGTTTTGGCACTAACAAACACGGAGAGCTCCAAGTACTTTGACTTGGCCGAATGAAATCATGCTGGAGCAGATATTCCACTTCTGCTTGCATAATTTTCCTCTTTTCGGGATTCACTCGGTACGGATGTTGTCGAATGGGGGTGCTGTCCAGGAGCTGAACGTCGTGTGTGATGAGGTGGGTCTGGGTAGGAACCTCCCCAAACAGAGATGTATGGTTGTCCAGCAGAACCTGGAACTCATCACGTTGTTCCTCCTGTAAATGACATAGCATCTCCCTGCCATTGGAACTGGAACTGAGAAGTTGGATATTAACATCATGTCCCTCACTACAATTATCCTCAGGTGGTAACTCTTCCCGACTAAAACAAGCTACTACACCAGGTCCAACATAAGCTTTTAATCTGTTAATGTGCACAGTCATTTGGGGTTCTGAAAGATTAGGGTTAATTAGTTTATAAGTTAGGTCTCCCACCTTGTCTACCACTTGGTAGGGTCCTGCGAACTTATGGGACATGGAAGTCCCCATACGAGGTTTCAACACCAACACCAAATCTCCGACATCAAACGACCTTAGCTTAGCTTTGAACTTCTTGTCATATCGTACTTTCATGGCTTGTTGAGTCCTTCCCAGATGTTCTTTCGCCAACTCACGAGCCCGACACAACTTAGCCTTGACCTCACTCAAGTACAATCCGCTCTGATGAACAGAGACATCTCCCAACAACTTTTCTTGTAGCATTTTAAGAGGACCTCTTACTTGGTGACCAAACACTAGTTCAAAGGGTGAACAGTCCAATGACTCTTGTAGCCCTTCTCTAGCAGCAAACAACACAAAGGGGAGATTCTCATCCCAATTACGTGGATGAGTTTCTCCGGTTGTCTTCAGCATTTGTTTCAAAGTCTGGTGGAAACGTTCAAGTCCACCTTGGCTTTGGGGATGATATGGACTGGACAATTTGTGCCGAATCCCTCGGGATTCGCAAAAAGTTCTGAAAACTTTAGAAACAAAATTTCCCCCATTATCACTCTGAATAACTCTAGGCATTCCAAACAACGAAAAGAATCTTTCAAGACACTTGATGAGATTATGAGCCTTGGTATTCCGTAGAGCATAAGCTTCAGGAAATCTAGTAGTCATACACATGAGAGTGAACAAAAACATGTTACCCGATTTAGTCTTAGGTAAAGGACCCACACAATCAATTACAACATGAGTAAATGGTTCATCAGGAACTACAATAGGTTGCAATGGTGCTCTAGGTACAGATTGATTTGGTTTACCAACAATTTGACAGGGTATACAGTTATGACAATATCTGACCACGTCTTTCTTTAACTTTGGCCAGAAAAAATATTTACTTATCTTATGGTACATATTCGTGATACCTTGATGACCTCCCATGGGGTCATCATGTGCAGCCTGCAGGACCTGCCTACGATAATCATTGGGGACAACGAGTTGGGTTCTAATCTCACAATCCTCTGAAGAGGGAGTTCCCTTGGGTCTCCACCTTCTCATCAGAAGTCGATCCTTGAAGAAGAAACCCGTCCCTTCCTCCAATGCATCAATATTATCAGGAGCCTCAGAAATACACTTACTTAAACTAGGATCAGTAGTCTGTACAACACTTAAGGGCAATGACTCAGACTCAGCAGCGAGCGGGCAAGAACCTAGTAGCTTGATCTCTTTTCCCGATTGATCAGAATAAAATGGAGTCATAGCTACTTCGGCCTCACTCTCGACAACTGGCACACTGGAGACAAGCGGGCAAGGTACAGATAGTTCAGCCTCCTCACCTTCACTTTCCTTGTGATTTAGGTTCGGCGGGGCTTCTACTACGGCCTCACTCTCATCATCCAGTCGAGTCATAAAAGAATCCTCAAGATCCACCTCCCACTCCTTTACTGAAGGGGTCCTGGTCTTGGGATCAGCAACCTCAGTGAAGACAGGATTACTCTCACCTGTTTTTCCCATTGATCTAGTAACAACACAAGCAGGGTAAATAATATCATCATCTGCTACTGGTTGAGCTAATACATTATGGGGTTTAGTTAACATGATGGGACACTTGGGCCCTACAACCATTTGGTTGCCAAAATCATTACCTAGAATAATGTCTACCCCAGGAATGGGCAGTTGTTTACTTACACCAACATTACACCATCCTGAAGTATATTTAGAATCAAGGTTAACTTGCAATAAGGACACTGGTTGCACACTTCCGGCAATACCCTGGAGAAGCACAACTTCACCCAGATCTCGGGTGTCAACATCATCAAGTACCTTCTGGGTAATAAGAGACTGTGAAGCTCCAGTATCACGGAGTAATTGAACAGTCTTATGTCTACCATTAGTACATAATAAGGTACCTGTGGACATATAGGGTTTGAATTCAGCCATCCAATTGGGACTGACTGTAATACATGAAGAATTAATAGGTTGCACTCCTTTACTCATAATAAGACCAGTTGGTCGGAGTTCAGGATGCAAACTAAAACATGAAGAAATCACATGCCCCCTTCTCTTACAATGGGTACAATGTTTGACAGTGGACACACTGGTATAACCAACTGCCGGTTTAGAATTAGCATTACTAGGCTTAGATGATCCTGGCAATGGAGTAACCATCTTAGGGTTAGTAAGAGAAGAGTTCACGGGAGTAACTGTCGCACCAGGAGGAGACTTATACTGATAAGGAGTACGGTGAGCATTGAAATTTACTCTACGACTAGACTTAGGTGAAGTGGCCATAAACGGGGCCTTAGTCAGCAACTCATGCTCATCCGCGAGCTTTGACAGCTCATCAATATCGGTTACATTCTTTTGTTCTGCCATAAAAGTAGACAACTGGTCTGGAAGACAGGACAATACTTCTTCCATTATGAGAAGATTCTTTAGAGCATCAAAATCAGTGACTGCAAGTGACTTTAACCATCTGTTGCAAAAATTCGTCTTCTGACGAGTAAAATCTGCTATTGTTTGATCCTTGATTCTCCTTAGGTTCCTGAACTTTTGCCTGTGTGCCTCTGGATTTAGCTGGTATGCATTGAGGATGCTTTTCTTTACAAAGTCATAATCAAAACTATGAGCGTCAGGGAGGGATGTGAAAACCTCCTGACTACGCCCCTTGAATTGAGACTGCATAATGGCTACCCACTGATCCCTTGGCCAGTTCATACTGATGGCAATTTTATTAAAATGTGCAAAGAAAACCTCAGGATCTTCCTCATTGAACTTGGGCAACTCTATATACTTATTCATCCTGATGGGATTATTATCACTATTTGTTGAAACATTACTAGTATTTCCATGCCCAGCTGCCATACGCTGTGATTCAAGCCTGAAGTTAGTGTTAGCCATTTGTTGTTGAATCTCTAATTGCCTAGTTTGTTCCTCGGCTTGTTGCTTCTTTGTGGCTTCAAGTTGCAACTCAATTAAACCTCTCTGGTTTTGTGCCGCAATTTCTAAACGCCTAGTCTCCAGCTCCCTTTGCTGAGCTTCAGCCTCTAATATTTGCTGTTGCTGTTGAGCTTCAATCTCTCTTTGACGAGCTTCAGCCTCTAATATTTTCTGTTCCCTTTGAGCTTCAAGCTTAGCATTGGCTATTTGCGCTTCTAACTCAAGACGCTTTAACGTCATCTGATCACTCGACTCCTCTCTTAACTCTTCTAGAATTTCTTCCTCTAAATCCCCATTCTCAACAAAATGCGTCACAATGACTTTCAATATTTGGGCTTTAACCATTCTATTGCTGGCGGTCAAATCCAAATGATTTGCCATTTGTATTAACTCAGTCTTTTTAAGGTTCTGAATCCCTTCAAAGTCTGGGTGAGCCACCAACGCTGCAACTTTCTCTTCCATCGTTACTAACACTTGGCACTTGATTCACAACAATAATTAAAATAATGGCACTGCACTACACTTCACTGTAAAATTGTCACCACACTGAAAATTCGCTTGGCCTCACTGCACAAACAAAATATATAGGATGACTTACCTCAAAATCGTGAAACGTTGTTACTTGACACACAGGAAGGCTTGCTTGGCACATGGAATAGTTCTTAAGAAACACACAGAGACACTTGACACACTGGTACCTAGGAAGGCAAGGTTAGATTAGCATAGTTAAGTTAAAAATGGGACAATATTTCCCGGCACAGGCCCCCATAACTCTTTGTTACCTATCGTACGTTACGGCTCGTGATCCTACAGCAGCCAAACTTTAATAAGTCTAGGGATACGACACAACTGCTGTTCTCAATAGCGAATCACCAGTATAACCCCTTAATGGGTAATGAGCATAAAATAGAATCTTCATAGGACTGAAGAATAAAGACTAAGCATATATATATAATTTATATTAAATAAATCTCAAAGGCAAACAGATGATTATATGGTCACAATATATATCACATTAAAAATATCACTGTAACTTCCAGACATTAAATCAATATTAATATATGTATATGGCTAGAACAAAAGAATGACTTAACTCCAAGATGATATCTCCCTGGCTCCCGTCCAGCTACTGAACTACAATATGCGAGTCAAAAAACACATTGCCTTGCCCCGCGAATAAATTGCCAAAGTTACAATATTTATTATTTCAACAATGGAGCACTATATTGTGACAAGAGTAATCTTAAACTAACTTAATGAATAATTAGTACATATTGATATAGACAACAAAAGTACTTGTTTCTTACATAGTAATTAAAATATGCATACAGAATAGCATAATGGCATGCACACCCCAGCAACGGACGATCCCACGACAATTTGCCAGATACAGTTCACTCAATTATTATTTCACTGTTAACCACTTATGATCACATATAAATCATTAGTTCCCGTGGGAAAACTGATCACACAAAGAAATAAACAATCATTCCCACGATACGCTGGGCCTAACGCCAACACTGTAACATGAATGTGCATTTGCATAGAACATAAGTATACAATATACATGCTTGTAATTTACATACAATTATAAATGTACATATTAATATATTTACTTACGTATCTTATAAGGGTACGTAACAGTGGCTACACCACTACCATCATCAGGTAGCTACACCACTACCATCACCAGGTAGCTACACCACTAACATCACCAGGTAGCTACACCACTAACATCACCAGGTGGCTACACCACTACCATCACCAGGTGGCTACATCACTACCATCACCAGATGGCTACACCACAACCATCACCAGGTAGCTACACCACTACCATCACCGGGTGGCTACACCACTACCATCACCAGGTGGCTACACCACTACTATCACCAGGTAGCTACACAACTACCATCACCAGGTGGCTACACCACTAACATCACCAGGTGGCTACACCACTACCATCACCAGTTGGCTACAGCACTACCATCACCAGGTGGCTACATCACTACCATCACCAGGTGGCTACACCACTACCATCACCAGGTGGCTACACCACTACCATCTCCTGGTGGCTACATCACTACCATCACCAGGTGGCTACACCACTAACACCACCAGGTGGCTACACCACTATCATCACCAGGTGGCTACACCACTACCATCACCAGGTAGCTACACCACTACCATCACCAGGTAGCTACACCACTACCATCACCAGGTAACTACACCACTACCATCACCAGGTGGCTAGACCACTACCATCACCAGGTAGCTACACCACTTCCATCACCAGGTAGCTACAGCACTACCATCACCAGGTGGCTACAGCACTACCATCACCAGGTGGCTACATCACTACCATCACCAGGTGGCTACACCACTACCATCACCAGGTGGCTACACCACTACCATCACCTGGTGGCTACACCACTACCATCACCAGGTGGCTACACCACTACTATCACCACGTAGCTACACCACTACCATCACCAGGTGGCTACACCACTAACATCACCAGGTGGCTACACCACTACCATCACCAGGTGGCTACAGCACTACCATCACCAGGTGGCTACATCACTACCATCACCAGGTGGCTACACCACTACCATCACCAGGTGGCTACACCACTACCATCACCTGGTGGCTACATCACTACCATCACCAGGTGGCTACACCACTAACACCACCAGGTGGCTACACCACTATCATCACATGGTGGCTACACCACTACCATCACCAGGTAGCTACACCACTACCATCACCAGGTAGCTACACCACTACCATCACCAGGTAACTACACCACTACCATCACCAGGTGGCTACACCACTAACATCACCAGGTAGTTACACCACTATCATTACCAGGTGGCTACACCACTAACATCACCAGGTGGCTACACCACTACCGTCAACAGGTTGCTACACCACTACCATCATCAGGTAGCTACACCATTACCATCACCAGGTGGCTACACCACTACCATCACCAGGTGGCTACATCACTACCATCATCAGGTAGTTACACCACTACCATCACCAGGTAGCTACACCACTACCATCACCAGGTAGCTACACCACTACCATCACCAGGTAGCTGCACCACTACCATCACCAGGTAGCTGCACCACTACCAACACCAGGTAGCTGCACCACTACCATCACCAGGTGGCTACAACACTATCATCACCAGGTAGCTACACCACTACCATCACCAGGTGGCTACACCACTACCATCACCAGGTAGCTACACCACTACCATCACCAGGTGGCTACACCACTACCATCACCAGGTGGCTACACCACTACCATCACCAGGTGGCTACACCACTACCATCACCAGGTGGCTACACCACTTCCATCACCAGGTGGCTACATCACTACCATCACCAGGTGGCTACACCACTACCGTCACCAGGTAGCTACACCACTACCATCACCAGGTGGCTACACCACTACCATCACCAGGTAGCTACACCACTACCATCACCAGGTAGCTACACCACTACCATCACCAGGTGGCTACACCACTACCATCATCAGGTAGCGACACCACTAACATCACCAGGTAGCTACACCACTAACATCACCAGGTGGCTACACCACTAACATCACCAGGTGGCTACACCACTACCATCACCAGGTGGCTACATCACTACCATCACCAGGTGGCTGCACCACTAACATCACCAGGTGGCTACACCACTAACATCACCAGGTGGCTACACCACTACCATCACCAGGTGGCTACATCACTACCATCACCAGGTGGCTGCACCACTAACATCACCAGGTGGCTACACATCTATCATCACCAGGTGGCTACAACACTACCAACATCAGGTAGCTACACCACTACCATCTCCAGGTAGCTACACCACTAACATCACCAGGTAGCTACACCACTAACATCACCAGGTAGCTACACCACTAACATCACCAGGTGGCTACACCACTACCATCACCAGGTGGCTACATCACTACCATCACCAGGTGGCTACACCACTACCATCACCAGGTAGCTACACCACTACCATCACCAGGTGGCTACACCACTACCATCACCAGGTAGCTACACCACTACTATCACCAGGTAGCTACACCACTACCATCACCAGGTGGCTACACCACTAACATCACCAGGTGGCTACACCACTACCATCACCAGGTGGCTACAGCACTACCATCACCAGGTGGCTACATCACTACCATCACCAGGTGGCTACACCACTACCATCACCAGGTGGCTACACCACTACCATCACCAGGTGGCTACATCACTACCATCACCAGGTGGCTACACCACTAACACCACCAGGTGGCTACACCACTATCATCACCAGGTGGCTACACCACTACCATCACCAGGTAGCTACACCACTACCATCACCAGGTAGCTACACCACTACCATCACCAGGTAACTACACCACTACCATCACCAGGTGGCTACACCACTACCATCACCAGGTAGTTACACCACTACCATCACCAGGTGGCTACACCACTAACATCACCAGGTGGCTACACCACTACCATCACCAGGTTGCTACACCACTACCATTACCAGGTAGCTGCACCACTACCATCACCAGGTAGCTGCACCACTACCATCACCAGGTGGCTACACCACTATCATCACCAGGTAGCTACACCACTACCATCACCAGGTGGCTACACCACTACCATCACCAGGTAGCTACACCACTACCATCACCAGGTGGCTACACCACTACCATCACCAGCTGGCTACACCACTACCATCACCAGGTGGCTACACCACTACCATCACCAGGTGGCTACACCACTTCCATCACCAGGTGGCTACATCACTACCATCACCAGGTGGCTACACCACTACCATCACCAGGTAGCTACACCACTACCATCACCAGGTGGCTACACCACTACCATCACCAGGTAGCTACACCACTACCATCACCAGGTAGCTACACCACTACCATCACCAGGTGGCTACACCACTAACATCATCAGGTAGCGACACCACTAACATCACCAGGTAGCTACACCACTACCATCACCAGGTGGCTACACCACAACCATCACCAGGTGGCTACACCACTACCATCATCAGGTAGTTACACCACTACCATCACCAGGTAGCTACACCACTACCATCACCAGGTGGCTACACCACTACCATCACCAGGTAGCTGCACCACTACCATCACCAGGTAGTTACACCACTACCATCACCAGGTAGCTACACCACTACCATCACCAGGTAGCTACACCACTATCATCACCAGGTAGCTACTTGTTACGGCCCTCTCGGGACGCAACGGGGTTCTTGCTCTGATGTTGTTAGAGGAAGATATATGTATCCGTTCCCAAGCCAGTAGTGGCTATCAAGGGATGAGATCCGTGACGCAAGTAACTTAAAGGGAGTAGGGAAAGAAAGCTAAGAACTTAATATAATATAATGTTCACCATCACCGTTTAAATACATAGAATAAAAGAGTACACAAGGGGGAGGGGTATTAACACCTTACAAAGGGGATCGTGCACAATCTAGTCTTCTGCTGAAGACTCTTTATCAAGCAGCTAGGTGTTGAGTCCGCGGTGCTTTCTTCGTGGCCTCAAGACGTGTCCTCTGAGAACGCCGAGCCTACCCTGGCCACAGGTCAGCCACAACACAGGTCCACTGGGGGCACCGTCGTGGAGGCCGTCAACCACACGTCCAGCAGGTCTGCTGGCAGGTACTGAGCCACCAAGGCTGGTACGGCCACTCCACGAACGATAAAAGGGGTATGCCCTAGACAGGAGTCTCGTGTGATATCACCAATCACCCTCCTGTCCTCAATACCCCAGTGGATTATCGTCTCCAACCGTCGGTCCCGGGTAAATCCTTTCACTGCCACTCCACTGGCAGGCTTAACACACCACAGTGTTCTTCCGGGGGGGACGACGTCACAACAGCTGCAGCAAACTTCACAGTATGGAGACTGGCTGCCTCGGGTAGACTGACTCCACCTTCAACACAGTGGTCCCAGGTCGGCTCTGTAAGCAGACACGTCATCAATAACTGGGACACTAATACACCACACTCACAGGCTCAGATACTAACCCCTGACGTATCCAGTCCATAGATGGCGCTGTCGTCGGAGCACCACCTCACCAGATGTCAGGAGCGGCGGTGTTGAGCGCTGAACCAGACTGGAAACTGGTCCTCGAGGCCAGTACACGCTGTCCTCACTAGGTGTCGTCGTTCGTTTGGCGGGGGTTTCGGGAGCTGACCCACAGATGGCGTGTTTGTCACTGCTCCAGGCTCGGACGCTGGATCCGGGTTCGTAACACCTCCCCACCAAAAAGAATTTGGTTTGGGGTTCTATAAAAAGAAACACAAACCAAATTAGTACGACGACACAACTCCAAATGGACACACATGCTTTATAATCTGGGATGGCGAGGCTGTCTCGTCTACAGAACTGTACTGAGGAACCCTGGCACAAAGGGAACTTGTAGATAGAAGGCAATGATCTGCCTGAAGTAATCGTCCACATTTCCACTGCGATGTCAAACAGGGGCATCATCTCACACCTCTCTAGTAAGGATCCGTGTAGACACGATCTGGGGTGACTCGACACTTCTCTGCGTCGAGGCACCGATGACGGCTGATCACAGACGGCATTTCTGGTGCCGGTCCGATGGTCCTTCAGGGAGACAGGAACCTGGAATACAGGGGTCTGATAATTCAGAGTGATAGCGACAATGGGCAAGTCAGTACTTACTATACACTCCTCTACTAGGCCCACACCTAGTTCCAACAGGGCTGCTTGCTCACCGAAGATGGCATTCGCTCTGCCCCCGTCAGGTCGACCAACGTTTCGTATAACGCTGTGTTGAGGCTCAGCAGTCACGCGGGGGGTGTCAACCTGTCGGAAACAGTCACTCATATTATCACATATCGTACCTCCTGTATCATCTATTACCTCCCAGGTCCCTTCTTCAACTGCAACACTTGCAGTGCAAATCTCTAATCCCAGGGACCTCTTCTCGATGTTCACGGGAGCCATCATCCTTCGGGTCGTCCACTGGTCCTCACTGAGAGCACAAACGAGAACACATACGAGAATCAAACAAAGTATCGCTAAGAAACATGAGGCCAATTGAGGGATAAGCTTCCCGAGCCAGTCATGTCCATAGCCGGCCACATCCACACGCCTGGCTTGGACCGAAGAGGGCACTAGACCTTTTGAACACACCGCACCTACCTCTGACGTCTGGGGAATCTCTGGCTGGTTCACTACACGCTGTAACTTGCCATACCGCAAGCACACTTCTGCCTTCGCTCCAGACTCGTTGGTACCCGTCGGTGCCTGCACACAAGGCCTCTCTTCTAGCTCAGGTACTTCTGCCATCGTAACCTCATGTTCCTTGTCGAGAGAATCAGGAGACACTGCTAGATCGTTCTCAATCTGTAGGCGAGAGGACAAATTAAACATAGTTACATCCGGGTCTGTCTTTACCTGGACATTACCATTGCCTGTTATCTCAGACCGTGCTGTTCCGGTAGACTCGTCCGCAACCTTGGGATGATTGGTGCTCCAATCGGTCACCAAGTCGTTGGCTAGTACCACGTCAATCCCAGCCACAGGGAAGGTATCGACTACTGCCAACTCACATGTGCCGCTGAAATAAGGCGAGTCAAGATGTACTGGCACTAAGGGGGCGATGTACTGCGTCCTAGGAAACCCAACCAGGACAACCTTCTGTCGCCCATCCACACTTACTCCCTCGGGTAACGAGGTCTTCACGATCAGGGACTGGGCTGCTCCACTATCTCTGAGCACTACAATTGATCTACCAGTATGATCACTCGTTACATACCCGGTTGAAGTGTGAGGGGCCAACAAACTTGGTCCTTTCTGCGTAGTCGTAGACTGGTTTCCTGCTGGTGATGTTCCACAGCTCATCAACATCACCTCCCTTCGTGCGCTGCCACCTCTTCTGCCTCGGCACCTAGCAGCTATATGCCCTTTCTGCCCACAAGTCCAGCACACCATATTCCTCCCCGGGCTCCGGTGTTTCGGACTGCTAGGACTTGTTCTTCGGGGGCTACTTGGGGGCGTCTTCTTAGCACTTTGTGGGACGGGTCTTTCTTCTTGATCATGAGGTCTGTCAAACCGGCGCTGGTAATTCCTTGGGACGTACTTAGCAGACGGCCTATGAGTCAGGATGTACTCTTCAGCCATGGTGGCTGCTGCACTCAAGGTCTCCACCTGCTGTTCCTCTAAGTACGTCTTGAGGTCTCCAGACAAACAATCCTTGAAGTCCTCGAGCAGAATCAGCTGTTCGAGGTCTTCCCTGGTCTCCACCTTCCGAGAGGCACACCATTCCTGGAAAAGTCGCTCCTTGATGGTGGCGAATTCGGTGAAAGTGTGCTCCGAGGTCTTCTTCAGGTTTCTGAACTTTTGCCTATATGCCTCAGGTACCAATTGGTACGCCATGAGCACCACTTTCTTCACCATATCGTAATCGCCGGAGTCGTCAAGGGATAACGTAGAGTAGGCGATTTGGGCCTTCCCAGTCAAGACTGACTGTATCATGATGGCCCAATTCTCCCTTGGCCACTCCAAAGATTCAGCGACTTTCTCGAAGGCTGCGAAGAACTTCGAAACTTCTCTCTCGTTGAATTTGGGGACCATTTTGATATTCCTTACCGGATCGAAACCGCTTACTCCAGTTTGTCTCTGTCCAGCGCCTAGTCGTAATATTTCTAGTTCATGTTGTCTCTGTCTTTCTTTTTCTTCTCTTTCTCGTTCTTCTCTCTCTCGTCTCTCTTCTCTTTCTCGTGCTTCTCTCTCTCGTTTCTCTTCTAATTCTAGACGCCTCATCGCCAATTCCTTTTCTTTCATCTCCATTTCTTTATCTTTTAATTCTCGTTCTACTTCTAACTTCTTCCACTCTATCTCGCGATTGATCTCTAGGGCACGCATTTTGACTGTTAGGAAGCTGATATTAAGCTCACCTGCATCACTGTCAATGTTACTGCCCTTATCTTCCTTTTCTGTGGAAGCTATTTCCTCACCTTCCCTTGTACTAGGAGTCTCGCCTTCCTGTTTCTCTTCTGCCTTCAGGTGCCGGTGAACCTTGGACAAGATCTCCACACGGGAATCACTGGCACGGATCTTGATCTCCAGGTAGGCGCTCACTAGTACAAGTTCCGGTTTGCTCAGATACTTTAATCTGGCAAGACAGTCCACTCTGTTCAGAAAAGCCTGAACATCGTCCAGATCATCGATGGTAGCTTTGTCTGCCATTGTCACAGATGGAACACTTTGCACTTAACACACTGCTTACACGTTAGCACTTAACACACCGAGCACTGTTCTACGCCAATATTGCACCAAACACTGCACTTGCCAATATTGCACGTAATCACTCCGGGCACCGCACAACCCAATATTGCACCGAGTCCAAGCGAACACTTCGCTCTACAATATTGCACTAAATCACTGAGCACCGCACTAGTCAATATTGCACTTAATCGCTTAATCACAGCGAGCACCGCACTGCACAATATCGCACTTAGTCACTCTGAGCACCGCACAGGACGTATAACGTCACAATCGTCACACAGGGGGAATTATATACAGGGATTACGCCACTTCACCACCCCTGTCAAACATACTTAACAAGGGGACGGATCCCGCTGGGGATGCCAATTATGTTACGGTCCTCTCGGGACGCAACGGGGTTCTTGCTCTGATGTTGTTAGAGGAAGATATATGTATCCGTTCCCAAGCCAGTAGTGGCTATCAAGGGATGAGATCCGTGACGCAAGTAACTTAAAGGGAGTAGGGAAAGAAAGCTAAGAACTTAATATAATATAATGTTCACCATCACCGTTTAAATACATAGAATAAAAGAGTACACAAGGGGGAGGGGTATTAACACCTTACAAAGGGGATCGTGCACAATCTAGTCTTCTGCTGAAGACTCTTGATCAAGCAGCTAGGTGTTGAGTCCGCGGTGCTTTCTTCGTGGCCTCAAGACGTGTCCTCTGAGAACGCCGAGCCTACCCTGGCCACAGGTCAGCCACAACACAGGTCCACTGGGGGCACCGTCGTGGAGGCCGTCAACCACACGTCCAGCAGGTCTGCTGGCAGGTACTGAGCCACCAAGGCTGGTACGGCCACTCCACGAACGATAAAAGGGGTATGCCCTAGACAGGAGTCTCGTGTGATATCACCAATCACCCTCCTGTCCTCAATACCCCAGTGGATTATCGTCTCCAACCGTCGGTCCCGGGTAAATCCTTTCACTGCCACTCCACTGGCAGGCTTAACACACCACAGTGTTCTTCCGGGGGGGACGACGTCACAACAGCTGCAGCAAACTTCACAGTATGGAGACTGGCTGCCTCGGGTAGACTGACTCCACCTTCAACACAGTGGTCCCAGGTCGGCTCTGTAAGCAGACACGTCATCAATAACTGGGACACTAATACACCACACTCACAGGCTCAGATACTAACCCCTGACGTATCCAGTCCATAGATGGCGCTGTCGTCGGAGCACCACCTCACCAGAGGTCAGGAGCGGCGGTGTTGAGCGCTGAACCAGACTGGAAACTGGTCCTCGAGGCCAGTACACGCTGTCCTCACTAGGTGTCGTCGTTCGTTTGGCGGGGGTTTCGGGAGCTGACCCACAGATGGCGTGTTTGTCACTGCTCCAGGCTCGGACGCTGGATCCGGGTTCGTAACACTACTCCACTACCATCACCAGGTGGCTACACCACTACCATCACCAGGTAGCTACACCACTACCATCACCAGGTAGCTACACCACTACCATCACCAGGTGGCTACACCACTACCATCACCAGGTAGCTACACCACTAACATCACCAGGTAGCTACACCACTACCATCACCAGGTAGCTACACCACTACCATCACCAGGTGGCTACACCACTACCATCATCAGGTAGCTACACCACTAACATCACCAGGTGGCTACACCACTACCATCACCAGGTGGCTACACCACTACCATCACCAGGTAGCTACACCACTACCATCACCAGGTGGCTACACCACTACCATCACCAGGTAGCTACACCACTACCATCACCAGGTAGCTACACCACTACCATCACCAGGTGGCTACACCACTACCATCATCAGGTAGCGACACCACTAACATCACCAGGTAGCTACACCACTACCATCACCAGGTGGCTACACCTCAACCATCACCAGGTGGCTACACCACTACCATCATCAGGTAGTTACACCACTACCATCACCAGGTAGCTACACCACTACCATCACCAGGTGGCTACACCACTACCATCACCAGGTAGCTGCACCACTACCATCACCAGGTAGTTACACCACTACCATCACCAGGTAGCTACACCACTACCATCACCAGGTAGCTACACCACTACCATCACCAGGTAGCTACTTGTTACGGCCCTCTCGGGACGCAACGGGGTTCTTGCTCTGATGTTGTTAGAGGAAGATATATGTATCCGTTCCCAAGCCAGTAGTGGCTATCAAGGGATGAGATCCGTGACGCAAGTAACTTAAAGGGAGTAGGGAAAGAAAGCTAAGAACTTAATATAATATAATGTTCACCATCACCGTTTAAATACATAGAATAAAAGAGTACACAAGGGGGAGGGGTATTAACACCTTACAAAGGGGATCGTGCACAATCTAGTCTTCTGCTGAAGACTCTTGATCAAGCAGCTAGGTGTTGAGTCCGCGGTGCTTTCTTCGTGGCCTCAAGACGTGTCCTCTGAGAACGCCGAGCCTACCCTGGCCACAGGTCAGCCACAACACAGGTCCACTGGGGGCACCGTCGTGGAGGCCGTCAACCACACGTCCAGCAGGTCTGCTGGCAGGTACTGAGCCACCAAGGCTGGTACGGCCACTCCACGAACGATAAAAGGGGTATGCCCTAGACAGGAGTCTCGTGTGATATCACCAATCACCCTCCTGTCCTCAATACCCCAGTGGATTATCGTCTCCAACCGTCGGTCCCGGGTAAATCCTTTCACTGCCACTCCACTGGCAGGCTTAACACACCACAGTGTTCTTCCGGGGGGGACGACGTCACAACAGCTGCAGCAAACTTCACAGTATGGAGACTGGCTGCCTCGGGTAGACTGACTCCACCTTCAACACAGTGGTCCCAGGTCGGCTCTGTAAGCAGACACGTCATCAATAACTGGGACACTAATACACCACACTCACAGGCTCAGATACTAACCCCTGACGTATCCAGTCCATAGATGGCGCTGTCGTCGGAGCACCACCTCACCAGAGGTCAGGAGCGGCGGTGTTGAGCGCTGAACCAGACTGGAAACTGGTCCTCGAGGCCAGTACACGCTGTCCTCACTAGGTGTCGTCGTTCGTTTGGCGGGGGTTTCGGGAGCTGACCCACAGATGGCGTGTTTGTCACTGCTCCAGGCTCGGACGCTGGATCCGGGTTCGTAACACTACTCCACTACCATCACCAGGTGGCTACACCACTACCATCACCAGGTAGCTACACCACTACCATCACCAGGTAGCTACACCACTACCATCACCAGGTGGCTACACCACTACCATCACCAGGTAGCTACACCACTAACATCACCAGGTAGCTACACCACTACCATCACCAGGTAGCTACACCACTACCATCACCAGGTGGCTACACCACTACCATCATCAGGTAGCTACACCACTAACATCACCAGGTGGCTACACCACTACCATCACCAGGTGGCTACACCACTACCATCACCAGGTGGCTACACCACTACCATCACCAGGTGGCTACACCACTTCCATCACCAGGTGGCTACACCACTACCATCGCCAGGTAGCTACACCATTACCATCACCAGGTGGCTACACCACTACCATCACCATGTGGCTACACCACTACCATCACCATGTAGCTACACCACTACCATCACCAGGTAGCTACACCACTACCATCATCAGGTAGCTTCACCACTACCATCACCAGGTAGCTACACCACTACCATCACCAGGTGGCTACACCACTTCCATCACCAGGTAGATACACCACTACCATCACCAGGTAGCTACACCACTACCATCACCAGGTGGCTACACCACTAACACCACCAGGTGGCTACACCACTATCATCACCAGGTGGCTACACAACTACCATCACCAGGGGGCTACACCACTACCATCACCAAGTAACTACACCACTACCATCACCAGGTGGCTACATCACTACCATCACCAGATGGCTACACCACTAACACCACCAGGTGGCTACACCACTATCATCACCAGGTGGCTACACCACTACCATCACCAGGTAGCTACACCACTACCATCACCAGGTAGCTACACCACTACCATCACCAGTTAACTACACCACTACCATCACCAGGTGGCTACACCACTACCATCACCAGGTAGCTGCACCACTGCCAACACCAGGTAGCTGCACCACTACCATCACCAGGTGGATCCAACACTATCATCACCAGGTAGCTACACCACTACCATCACCAGGTGGCTACACCACTACCATCATCAGGTAGCGACACCACTAACATCACCAGGTAGCTACACCACTAACATCACCAGGTGGCTACACCACTAAAATCACCAGGTGGCTACACCACTACCATCACCAGGTGGCTACATCACTACCATCACCAGGTGGCTGCACCAATAACATCACCAGGTGGCTACACCACTATCATCACCAGGTGGCTACAACACTACCAACATCAGGTAGCTACACCACTACCATCACCAGGTGGCTACACCACTTCCATCACCAGGTAGATACACCACTACCATCACCAGGTAGCTGCACCACTACCATCACCAGGTGGCTACACCACTACCATAACCATGTTGCTTTGCCACTAAAATCACCAGGTGGCTACACAACTACCATCACCAGGGGGCTACACCACTACCATCACCAAGTAACTACACCACTACCATCACCAGGTAGCTACACCACTACCATCACCAGGTGGCTACACCACTAACACCACCAGGTGGCTACACCACTATCATCACCAGGTGGCTACACAACTACCATCACCAGGGGGCTACACCACTACCATCACCAAGTAACTACACCACTACCATCACCAGGTGGCTACATCACTACCATCACCAGATGGCTACACCACTAACACCACCAGGTGGCTACACCACTATCATCACCAGGTGGCTACACCACTACCATCACCAGGTAGCTACACCACTACCATCACCAGGTAGCTACACCACTACCATCACCAGTTAACTACACCACTACCATCACCAGGTGGCTACACCACTACCATCACCAGGTAGCTGCACCACTACCAACACCAGGTAGCTGCACCACTACCATCACCAGGTGGATCCAACACTATCATCACCAGGTAGCTACACCACTACCATCACCAGGTGGCTACACCACTACCATCATCAGGTAGCGACACCACTAACATCACCAGGTAGCTACACCATTAACATCACCAGGTGGCTACACCACTAACATCACCAGGTGGCTACACCACTACCATCACCAGGTGGCTACATCACTACCATCACCAGGTGGCTGCACCAATAACATCACCAGGTGGCTACACCACTATCATCACCAGGTGGCTACAACACTACCAACATCAGGTAGCTACACCACTACCATCACCAGGTAGCTACACCACTAACATCACCAGGTGGCTACACCACTACCATCACCAGGTGGCTACATCACTACCATCACCAGGTGGCTACACCACTACCATCACCAGGTAGCTACACCACTACCATCACCAGGTGGCTACACCACTACCATCACCAGGTGGCTACACCACTACTATCACCAGGTAGCTACACCACTACCATCACCAGGTGGCTACACCACTAACATCACCAGGTGGCTACACCACTACCATCACCAGGTGGCTACAGCAAAACCATCACCAGGTGGCTACATCACTACCATCACCAGGTGGCTACACCACTACCATCACCAGGTGGCTACACCACTACCATCACCAGGTGGCTACATCACTACCATCACCAGGTGGCTACACCACTAACACCACCAGGTGGCTACACCACTATCATCACCAGGTGGCTACACCACTACCATCACCAGGTAGCTACACCACTACCATCACCAGGTAGCTACACCACTACCATCACCAGGTAACTACACCACTACCATCACCAGGTGGCTACACCACTACCATCACCAGGTAGTTACACCACTACCATCACCAGGTGGCTACACCACTAACATCACCAGGTGGCTACACCACTACCATCACCAGGTTGCTACACCACTACCATCATCAGGTAGCTACACCATTACCATCACCAGGTGGCTACACCACTACCATCACCAGGTGGCTACATCACTACCATCATCAGGTAGTTAAACCACTACCATCACCAGGTAGCTACACCACTACCATCACCAGGTAGCTACACCACTACCATCACCAGGTAGCTGCACCACTACCATCACCAGGTAGCTGCACCACTACCATCACCAGGTAGCTGCACCACTACCATCACCAGGTGGCTACACCACTATCATCACCAGGTAGCTACACCACTACCATCACCAGGTGGCTACACCACTACCATCACCAGGTAGCTACACCACTACCATCACCAGGTGGCTACACCACTACCATCACCAGGTGGCTACACCACTACCATCACTAGGTGGCTACACCACTACCATCACCAGGTGGCTACACCACTTCCATCACCAGGAGGCTACATCACTACCATCACCAGGTGGCTACACCACTACCATCACCAGGTAGCTATACCACTACCATCACCAGGTGGCTACACCACTACCATCACCAGGTAGCTACACCACTACCATCACCAGGTAGCTACACCACTACCATCACCAGGTGGCTACACCACTACCATCATCAGGTAGCGACACCACTAACATCACCAGGTAGCTACACCACTTCCATCACCAGGTGGCTACACCACTACCATCACCAGGTGGCTACACCACTACCATCATCAGGTAGTTACACCACTACCATCACCAGGTAGCTACACCACTACCATCACCAGGTGGCTACACCACTACCATCACCAGGTAGCTGCACCACTACCATCACCAGGTGGCTACACCACTATCATCACCAGGTAGCTACACCACTTCCATCACCAGGTAGCTACACCACTACCATCACCAGGTAGCTACTCCACTACCATCACCAGGTGGCTACACCACTACCATCACCAGGTAGCTACACCACTACCATCACCAGGTAGCTACACCACTACCATCACCAGGTGGCTACACCACTACCATCATCAGGTAGCTACACCACTAACATCACCAGGTGGCTACACCACTACCATCACCAGGTGGCTACACCACTACCATCACCAGGTGGCTACACCACTACCATCACCAGGTGGCTACACCACTTCCATCACCAGGTGGCTACACCACTACCATCGCCAGGTAGCTACACCATTACCATCACCAGGTGGCTACACCACTACCATCACCATGTGGCTACACCACTACCATCACCAGGTAGCTACACCACTACCATCACCAGGTAGCTACACCACTACCATCATCATGTAGCTTCACCACTACCATCACCAGGTAGCTACACCACTACCATCACCAGGTGGCTACACCACTTCCATCACCAGGTAGATACACCACTACCATCACCAGGTAGCTGCACCACTACCATCACCAGGTGGCTACACCACTACCATAACCATGTTGCTTTGCCACTAAAATCACCAGGTGGCTACACAACTACCATCACCAGGGGGCTACACCACTACCATCACCAAGTAACTACACCACTACCATCACCAGGTAGCTACACCACTACCTTCACCAGGTGGCTACACCACTAACACCACCAGGTGGCTACACCACTATCATCACCAGGTGGCTACACAACTACCATCACCAGGGGGCTACACCACTACCATCACCAAGTAACTACACCACTACCATCACCAGGTGGCTACATCACTACCATCACCAGATGGCTACACCACTAACACCACCAGGTGGCTACACCACTATCATCACCAGGTGGCTACACCACTACCATCACCAGGTAGCTACACCACTACCATCACCAGGTAGCTACACCACTACCATCACCAGGTAACTACACCACTACCATCACCAGGTGGCTACACCACTAACATCACCAGGTGGCTACACCACTACCATCACCAGGTTGCTACACCACTACCATCATCAGGTAGCTACACCATTACCATCACCAGGTGGCTACACCACTACCATCACCAGGTGGCTACATCACTACCATCATCAGGTAGTTACACCACTACCATCACCAGGTAGCTACACCACTACCATCACCAGGTAGCTACACCACTACCATCACCAGGTAGCTGCACCACTACCATCACCAGGTAGCTGCACCACTACCAACACCAGGTAGCTGCACCACTATCATCACCAGGTGGCTACAACACTATCATCACCAGGTAGCTACACCACTACCATCACTAGGTGGCTACACCACTACCATCACCAGGTAGCTACACCACTACCATCACCAGGTGGCTACACCACTACCATCACCAGGTGGCTACACCACTACCATCACCAGGTAGCTACACCACTACCATCACCAGGTAACTACACCACTACCATCACCAGGTGGCTACACCACTACCATCACCAGGTAGCTACACCACTACCATCACCAGGTGGCTACACCACTACCATCATCAGGTAGCTACACCACTAACATCACCAGGTGGCTACACCTCTACCATCACCAGGTGGCTACACCACTTCCATCACCAGGTAGATACACCACTACCATCACCAGGTAGCTGCACCACTACCATCACCAGGTGGCTACACGACTACCATAACCATGTTGCTTTGCCACTAAAATCACCAGGTGGCTACACAACTACCATCACCAGGGGGCTACACCACTACCATCACCAAGTAACTACACCACTACCATCACCAGGTAACAACACCACTACCATCACCGATTGATTGATTGATAAAGATTAAGCCACCTAAGTGGTGGCACGGGCATGAATAGCCCGTAAGTGGTACCATTTTTTTTTCTCAGTATTCTGAGGTTGCATTTAACCATCAAGGTGTTATCGCGGGGAGGATACTGCTTCACAGTCTTTATGAGGGTGTCCAGCTGCTGGACACCTTTGTTGACCAGGAGAGTGGCTGTGTTGATGGCTTCAGGGTGCCCACTGCATGATTCAGGAACTCTTAAAGCTCTTGTAAGGTCATTGGTTGCTTCACATTCCAGAAGATAGTGAAGTAATGGCTTTTCTGTGTCAGTTTGGAAGAAGATGCACTCTCTCTGTCGGGGTTCACCAATCTCCCAGTTGCATCTTTAACCTAGACGTAGTCTATATAACCTAACTGCTATTTCACTGTGGATTCCTTTTGGGATATTTAACCTTTCTAATTTGGTTGCCTGAAGGTACCATGTTGCAGATGGCGAACCTTCAGCTATTCTCTGGTGTAGGTCGGATTTGTTGAGATGTGAGAGTTTTTTGGTGTTGATGTTTTTTATGTTCTCTAGGCTGGGTTGAATTGTGTTATGTATCACTGGATGACGAGTTGCCAATTTAGCAATTTCATCAGCTTTTTCATTTAATGGGATTCCAATATGGGATGGGATCCAGTTTAAAGTTATGTTGAGTCCTTTACCTTTAGCGACTGCTCCAAGATACAAAATGGTGGTAATTATTTCCACATTATCTTTCCACTGTTTTTGTCCTAGTATTTGAAGTGCAGCTTTTGATTCTGTGTGTATGATTGCATTTTGAGTGCTTTGTGCAATCACATATGCGAATGCCTGTTGTATGGCAAACAGCTCAGTTTGGGTTGATGATACTAGTCCTACCAGTCTCCAATATGCCTGTACGATGGTCGTGCAAAGAGCAGCGCCAGCACTCTCATATTCTGTGTCCACCGATCCGTCTGTGAAGATGTGGGTGGCTCTTGCTACTGCTATGCTATACATTTGCTCTTTTTCATTGGGAGACTTTCTATTACTATTTTGAAAGTAGGCTCTTCCCACGGCGCGGAAGGAGTGTAATTTGGGTGTGGATGATCACCCTCTCTATCAAGAATCATGTTTTTTAAATGTAGTCTGTTTAGGACTTTTCCTGCTCATGCAACCCAAGAGTTTCCATTGTTTTGGCCTAGTCCAACCACCAAGGCCTGCCGTACTGGGATTGGATCAGAAGAAATAATTATCTTACTGATAATTGTAGCTGTCCTTTGTGATATTCTTTCTTGTAGAGAGGGCAAACCCGTCTCCAGTCTAAGGGTTTCAAGCCTGGTACCATCACCGGGTAATTACACCAGTACCATCACCAGGTGGTTACACGACTACCATCACCAGGTAACTACACGACTACCATCACCAGGTAACTACACCAGTACCATCACCAGGTAACTACACCACTACCATCACCAGGTAACTACACCAGTACCATCACCAGGTGGCTACACCACTACCATCAACAGATAGCTACACTACTACCATCACCAGGTGGATACACCACTACCATCAACAGGTAGCTACACCACTACCATCACCAGGTGGCTACAACACTACCATCACCAGGAAGCTACGCCACTACCATCACCGTGTGGCTACACCACCACAATTTCCAGGTGGCTACACCACTACCATCACCAGGTGGCTACACCACTACCATCACCAGGTAGCTACACCACTACCATCACCAGGTGGCTACACCACTACCATCACCAGGTAGCTGCACCACTACCATCACCAGGTGGCTACACCACTATCATCACCAGGTAGCTACACCACTTCCATCACCAGGTAGCTACACCACTACCATCACCAGGTAGCTACTCCACTACAATCACCAGGTAGCTACTCCACTACCATCACCAGGTGGCTACACCACTACCATCACCAGGTAGCTACACCACTACCATCACCAGGTAGCTACACCACTACCATCACCAGGTGGCTACACCACTACCATCATCAGGTAGCTACACCACTAACATCACCAGGTGGCTACACCACTACCATCACCAGGTGGCTACACCACTACCATCACCAGGTGGCTACACCACTACCATCACCAGGTGGCTACATCACTACCATCACCAGGTGGCTACACCACTAACACCACCAGGTGGCTACACCACTATCATCACCACGTGGCTACACCACTACCATCACCAGGTAGCTACACCACTACCATCACCAGGTAGCTACACCACTACCATCACCAGGTAACTACACCACTACCATCACCAGGTGGCTACACCACTACCATCACCAGGTAGTTCCACCACTACCATCACCAGGTGGCTACACCACTAACATCACCAGGTGGCTACACCACTACCATCACCAGGTTGCTACACCACTACCATCATCAGGTAGCTACACCATTACCATCACCAGGTGGCTACACCACTACCATCACCAGGTGGCTACATCACTACCATCATCAGGTAGTTACACCACTACCATCACCAGGTAGCTACACCACTACCATCACCAGGTAGCTACACCACTACCATCACCAGGTAGCTGCACCACTACCATCACCAGGTAGCTGCACCACTACCATCACCAGGTAGCTGCACCACTACCATCACCAGGTGGCTACACCACTATCATCACCAGGTAGCTACACCACTACCATCACCAGGTGGCTACACCATTACCATCACCAGGTAGCTACACCACTACCATCACCAGGTGGCTACACCACTACCATCACCAGGTAGCTACTCCACTACCATCACCAGGTAGCTACTCCACTACCATCACCAGGTGGCTACACCACTACCATCACCAGGTAGCTACACCACTACCATCACCAGGTAGCTACACCACTACCATCACCAGGTGGCTACACCACTACCATCATCAGGTAGCTACACCACTAACATCACCAGGTGGCTACACCACTACCATCACCAGGTGGCTACACCACTACCATCACCAGGTGGCTACACCACTACCATCACCAGGTGGCTACATCACTACCATCACCAGGTGGCTACACCACTAACACCACCAGGTGGCTACACCACTATCATCACCACGTGGCTACACCACTACCATCACCAGGTAGCTACACCACTACCATCACCAGGTAGCTACACCACTACCATCACCAGGTAACTACACCACTACCATCACCAGGTGGCTACACCACTACCATCACCAGGTAGTTACACCACTACCATCACCAGGTGGCTACACCACTAACATCACCAGGTGGCTACACCACTACCATCACCAGGTTGCTACACCACTACCATCATCAGGTAGCTACACCATTACCATCACCAGGTGGCTACACCACTACCATCACCAGGTGGCTACACCACTACCATCACCAGGTAGCTATACCACTACCATCACCAGGTGGCTACACCACTACCATCACCAGGTAGCTACACCACTATCATCACCAGGTAGCTACACCACTACCATCACCAGGTGGCTACACCACTACCATCATCAGGTAGCGACACCACTAACATCACCAGGTAGCTACACCACTTCCATCACCAGGTGGCTACACCACTACCATCACCAGGTGGCTACACCACTACCATCATCAGGTAGTTACACCACTACCATCACCAGGTAGCTACACCACTACCATCACCAGGTGGCTACACCACTACCATCACCAGGTAGCTGCACCACTACCATCACCAGGTGGCTACACCACTATCATCACCAGGTAGCTACACCACTTCCATCACCAGGTAGCTACACCACTACCATCACCAGGTAGCTACTCCACTACCATCACCAGGTGGCTACACCACTACCATCACCAGGTAGCTACACCACTACCATCACCAGGTAGCTACACCACTACCATCACCAGGTGGCTACACCACTACCATCATCAGGTAGCTACACCACTAACATCACCAGGTGGCTACACCACTACCATCACCAGGTGGCTACACCACTACCATCACCAGGTGGCTACACCACTACCATCACCAGGTGGCTACACCACTTCCATCACCAGGTGGCTACACCACTAGCATCGCCAGGTAGCTACACCATTACCATCACCAGGTGGCTACACCACTACCATCACCATGTGGCTACACCACTACCATCACCAGGTAGCTACACCACTACCATCACCAGGTAGCTACACCACTACCATCATCAGGTAGCTTCACCACTACCATCACCAGGTAGCTACACCACTACCATCACCAGGTGGCTACACCACTTCCATCACCAGGTAGATACACCACTACCATCACCAGGTAGCTGCACCACTTCCATCACCAGGTGGCTACACCACTACCATAACCATGTTGCTTTGCCACTAAAATCACCAGGTGGCTACACAACTACCATCACCAGGGGGCTACACCACTACCATCACCAAGTAACTACACCACTACCATCACCAGGTAGCTACACCACTACCATCACTAGGTGGCTACACCACTAACACCACCAGGTGGCTACACCACTATCATCACCAGGTGGCTACACAACTACCATCACCAGGGGGCTACACCACTACCATCACCAAGTAACTACACCACTACCATCACCAGGTGGCTACATCCCTACCATCACCAGATGGCTACACCACTAACACCACCAGGTGGCTACACCACTATCATCACCAGGTGGCTACACCACTACCATCACCAGGTAGCTACACCACTACCATCACCAGGTAGCTACACCACTACCATCTCCAGGTAACTACACCACTACCATCACCAGGTGGCTACACCACTAACATCACCAGGTGGCTACACCACTACCATCACCAGGTTGCTACACCACTACCATCATCAGGTAGCTACACCATTACCATCACCAGGTGGCTACACCACTACCATCACCAGGTGGCTACATCACTACCATCATCAGGTAGTTACACCACTACCATCACCAGGTAGCTACACCACTACCATCACCAGGTAGCTACACCACTACCATCACCAGGTAGCTGCACCACTACCATCACCAGGTGGCTACACCACTACCATAACCATGTTGCTTTGCCACTAAAATCACCAGGTGGCTACACAACTACCATCACCAGGGGGCAACACCACTACCATCACCAAGTAACTACACCACTACCATCACCAGGTAGCTACACCACTACCATCACTAGGTGGCTACACCACTAACACCACCAGGTGGCTACACCACTATCATCACCAGGTGGCTACACAACTACCATCACCAGGGGGCTACACCACTACCATCACCAAGTAACTACACCACTACCATCACCAGGTGGCTACATCCCTACCATCACCAGATGGCTACACCACTAACACCACCAGGTGGCTACACCACTATCATCACCAGGTGGCTACACCACTACCATCACCAGGTAGCTACACCACTACCATCACCAGGTAGCTACACCACTACCATCTCCAGGTAACTACACCACTACCATCACCAGGTGGCTACACCACTAACATCACCAGGTGGCTACACCACTACCATCACCAGGTTGCTACACCACTACCATCATCAGGTAGCTACACCATTACCATCACCAGGTGGCTACACCACTACCATCACCAGGTGGCTACATCACTACCATCATCAGGTAGTTACACCACTACCATCACCAGGTAGCTACACCACTACCATCACCAGGTAGCTACACCACTACCATCACCAGGTAGCTGCACCACTACCATCACCAGGTAGCTGCACCACTACCAACACCAGGTAGCTGCACCACTATCATCACCAGGTGGCTACAACACTATCATCACCAGGTAGCTACACCACTAACATCACCAGGTGGCTACACCACTACCATCACCAGGTGGCTACACCACTACCATCACCAGGTGGCTACACCACTGCCATCACCAGGTGGCTACACCACTTCCATCACCAGGTAGCTACACCACTAACACCACCAGGTGGCTACACCACTATCATCACCAGGTGGCTACACCACTACCATCACCAGGTAGCTACACCACTACCATCACCAGGTAGCTACACCACTACCATCTCCAGGTAACTACACCACTACCATCACCAGGTGGCTACACCACTAACACCACCAGGTAGCTACACCACTACCATCACCAGGTGGCTACACCACTTCCATCACCAGGTAGATACACCACTACCATCACCAGGTAGCTGCACCACTTCCATCACCAGGTGGCTACACCACTACCATAACCATGTTGCTTTGCCACTAAAATCACCAGGTGGCTACACAACTACCATCACCAGGGGGCTACACCACTACCATCACCAAGTAACTACACCACTACCATCACCAGGTAGCTACACCACTACCATCACTAGGTGGCTACACCACTAACACCACCAGGTGGCTACACCACTATCATCACCAGGTGGCTACACAACTACCATCACCAGGGGGCTACACCACTACCATCACCAAGTAACTACACCACTACCATCACCAGGTGGCTACATCCCTACCATCACCAGATGGCTACACCACTAACACCACCAGGTGGCTACACCACTATCATCACCAGGTGGCTACACCACTACCATCACCAGGTAGCTACACCACTACCATCACCAGGTAGCTACACCACTACCATCTCCAGGTAACTACACCACTACCATCACCAGGTGGCTACACCACTAACATCACCAGGTGGCTACACCACTACCATCACCAGGTTGCTACACCACTACCATCATCAGGTAGCTACACCATTACCATCACCAGGTGGCTACACCACTACCATCACCAGGTGGCTACATCACTACCATCATCAGGTAGTTACACCACTACCATCACCAGGTAGCTACACCACTACCATCACCAGGTAGCTACACCACTACCATCACCAGGTAGCTGCACCACTACCATCACCAGGTGGCTACACCACTACCATAACCATGTTGCTTTGCCACTAAAATCACCAGGTGGCTACACAACTACCATCACCAGGGGGCAACACCACTACCATCACCAAGTAACTACACCACTACCATCACCAGGTAGCTACACCACTACCATCACTAGGTGGCTACACCACTAACACCACCAGGTGGCTACACCACTATCATCACCAGGTGGCTACACAACTACCATCACCAGGGGGCTACACCACTACCATCACCAAGTAACTACACCACTACCATCACCAGGTGGCTACATCCCTACCATCACCAGATGGCTACACCACTAACACCACCAGGTGGCTACACCACTATCATCACCAGGTGGCTACACCACTACCATCACCAGGTAGCTACACCACTACCATCACCAGGTAGCTACACCACTACCATCTCCAGGTAACTACACCACTACCATCACCAGGTGGCTACACCACTAACATCACCAGGTGGCTACACCACTACCATCACCAGGTTGCTACACCACTACCATCATCAGGTAGCTACACCATTACCATCACCAGGTGGCTACACCACTACCATCACCAGGTGGCTACATCACTACCATCATCAGGTAGTTACACCACTACCATCACCAGGTAGCTACACCACTACCATCACCAGGTAGCTACACCACTACCATCACCAGGTAGCTGCACCACTACCATCACCAGGTAGCTGCACCACTACCAACACCAGGTAGCTGCACCACTATCATCACCAGGTGGCTACAACACTATCATCACCAGGTAGCTACACCACTAACATCACCAGGTGGCTACACCACTACCATCACCAGGTGGCTACACCACTACCATCACCAGGTGGCTACACCACTGCCATCACCAGGTGGCTACACCACTTCCATCACCAGGTAGCTACACCACTAACACCACCAGGTGGCTACACCACTATCATCACCAGGTGGCTACACCACTACCATCACCAGGTAGCTACACCACTACCATCACCAGGTAGCTACACCACTACCATCTCCAGGTAACTACACCACTACCATCACCAGGTGGCTACACCACTAACACCACCAGGTGGCTACACCACTACCATCACCAGGTAACTACACCACTACCATCACCAGGTAGCTACACCACTACCATCACCAGGTGGCTACACCACTACCATCATCAGGTAGCTACACCACTAACATCACCAGGTGGCTACACCACTACCATCACCAGGTGGCTACACCACTACCATCACCAGGTGGCTACACCACTGCCATCACCAGGTGGCTACACCACTTCCATCACCAGGTGGCTACACCACTACCATCGCCAGGTAGCTACACCATTACCATCACCAGGTGGCTACACCACTACCATCACCATGTGGCTACACCACTACCATCACCAGGTAGCTACACCACTACCATCACCAGGTAGCTACACCACTACCATCAATAGGTAGCTTCACCACTACCATCACCAGGTAGCTACACCACTACCATCACCAGGTGGCTACACCACTTCCATCACCAGGTAGATACACCACTACCATCACCAGGTAGCTGCACCACTACCATCACCAGGTGGCTACACCACTACCATAACCATGTTGCTTTGCCACTAAAATCACCAGGTGGCTACACAACTACCATCACCAGGGGGCTACACCACTACCATCACCAAGTAACTACACCACTACCATCACCAGGTAACAACACCACTACCATCACCGATTGATTGATTGATAAAGATTAAGCCACCCAAGTGGTGGCACGGGCATGAATAGCCCGTAAGTGGTACCATTTTTTTTTTCTCAGTATTCTGAGGTTGCATTTAACCATCAAGGTGTTATCGCGGGGAGGATACTGCTTCACAGTCTTTATGAGGGTGTCCAGCTGCTGGACACCTTTGTTGACCAGGAGAGTGGCTGTGTTGATGGCTTCAGGGTGCCCACTGCATGATTCAGGAACTCTTAAAGCTCTTCTAAGGTCATTGGTTGCTTCACATTCCAGAAGATAGTGAAGTAATGGCTTTTCTGTGTCAGTTTGGAAGAAGATGCACTCTCTCTGTCGGGGTTCACCAATCTCCCAGTTGCATCTTTAACCTAGACGTAGTCTATATAACCTAACTGCTATTTCACTGTGGATTCCTTTTGGGATATTTAACCTTTCTAATTTGGTTGCCTGAAGGTACCATGTTGCAGATGGCGAACCTTCAGCTATTCTCTGGTGTAGGTCGGATTTGTTGAGATGTGAGAGTTTTTTGGTGTTGATGTTTTTTATGTTCTCTAGGCTGGGTTGAATTGTGTTATGTATCACTGGATGACGAGTTGCCAATTTAGCAATTTCATCAGCTTTTTCATTTAATGGGATTCCAATATGGGATGGGATCCAGTTTAAAGTTATGTTGAGTCCTTTACCTTTAGCGACTGCTCCAAGATACAAAATGGTGGTAATTATTTCCACATTATCTTTCCACTGTTTTTGTCCTAGTATTTGAAGTGCAGCTTTTGATTCTGTGTGTATGATTGCATTTTGAGTGCTTTGTGCAATCACATATGCGAATGCCTGTTGTATGGCAAACAGCTCAGTTTGGGTTGATGATACTAGTCCTACCAGTCTCCAATATGCCTGTACGATGGTCGTGCAAAGAGCAGCGCCAGCACTCTCATATTCTGTGTCCACCGATCCGTCTGTGAAGATGTGGGTGGCTCTTGCTACTGCTATGCTATACATTTGCTCTATTTCATTGGGAGACTTTCTATTACTATTTTGAAAGTAGGCTCTTCCCACGGCGCGGAAGGAGTGTAATTTGGGTGTGGATGATCACCCTCTCTATCAAGAATCATGTTTTTTAAATGTAGTCTGTTTAGGACTTTTCCTGCTCATGCAACCCAAGAGTTTCCATTGTTTTGGCCTAGTCCAACCACCAAGGCCTGCCGTACTGGGATTGGATCAGAAGAAATAATTATCTTACTGATAATTGTAGCTGTCCTTTGTGATATTCTTTCTTGTAGAGAGGGCAAACCCGTCTCCAGTCTAAGGGTTTCAAGCCTGGTACCATCACCGGGTAATTACACCAGTACCATCACCAGGTGGTTACACGACTACCATCACCAGGTAACTACACGACTACCATCACCAGGTAACTACACCAGTACCATCACCAGGTAACTACACCACTACCATCACCAGGTAACTACACCAGTACCATCACCAGGTGGCTACACCACTACCATCACCAGATAGCTACACTACTACCATCACCAGGTGGATACACCACTACCATCACCAGGTAGCTACACCACTACCATCACCAGGTGGCTACAACACTACCATCACCAGGAAGCTACGCCACTACCATCACCGTGTGGCTACACCACCACAATTTCCAGGTGGCTACACCACTACCATCACCAGGTGGCTACACCACTACCATCACCAGGTAGCTACACCACTACCATCACCAGGTGGCTACACCACTACCATCACCAGGTAGCTGCACCACTACCATCACCAGGTGGCTACACCACTATCATCACCAGGTAGCTACACCACTTCCATCACCAGGTAGCTACACCACTACCATCACCAGGTAGCTACTCCACTACCATCACCAGGTGGCTACACCACTACCATCACCAGGTAGCTACACCACTACCATCACCAGGTAGCTACACCACTACCATCACCAGGTGGCTACACCACTACCATCATCAGGTAGCTACACCACTAACATCACCAGGTGGCTACACCACTACCATCACCAGGTGGCTACACCACTACCAACACCAGGTGGCTACACCACTACCATCACCAGGTGGCTACACCACTTCCATCACCAGGTGGCTACACCACTACCATCGCCAGGTAGCTACACCATTACCATCACCAGGTGGCTACACCACTACCATCACCATGTGGCTACACCACTACCATCACCAGGTAGCTACACCACTACCATCACCAGGTAGCTACACCACTACCATCATCAGGTAGCTTCACCACTACCATCACCAGGTAGCTACACCACTACCATCACCAGGTGGCTACACCACTTCCATCACCAGGTAGATACACCACTACCATCACCAGGTAGCTGCACCACTACCATCACCAGGTGGCTACACCACTACCATAACCATGTTGCTTTGCCACTAAAATCACCAGGTGGCTACACAACTACCATCACCAGGGGGCTACACCACTACCATCACCAAGTAACTACACCACTACCATCACCAGGTAACAACACCACTACCATCACCGATTGATTGACTGATAAAGATTAAGCCACCCAAGTGGTGGCACGGGCATGAATAGCCCGTAAGTGGTACCATTTTTTTTTCTCAGTATTCTGAGGTTGCATTTAACCATCAAGGTGTTATCGCGGGGAGGATACTGCTTCACAGTCTTTATGAGGGTGTCCAGCTGCTGGACACCTTTGTTGACCAGGAGAGTGGCTGTGTTGATGGCTTCAGGGTGCCCACTGCATGATTCAGGAACTCTTAAAGCTCTTCTAAGGTCATTGGTTGCTTCACATTCCAGAAGATAGTGAAGTAATGGCTTTTCTGTGACAGTTTGGAAGAAGATGCACTCTCTCTGTCGGGGTTCACCAATCTCCCAGTTGCATCTTTAACCTAGACGTAGTCTATATAACCTAACTGCTATTTCACTGTGGATTCCTTTTGGGATATTTAACCTTTCTAATTTGGTTGCCTGAAGGTACCATGTTGCAGATGGCGAACCTTCAGCTATTCTCTGGTGTAGGTCGGATTTGTTGAGATGTGAGAGTTTTTTGGTGATGATGTTTTTTATGTTCTCTAGGCTGGGTTGAATTGTGTTATGAATCACTGGATGACGAGTTGCCAATTTAGCAATTTCATCAGCTTTTTCATTTAATGGGATTCCAATATGGGATGGGATCCAGTTTAAAGTTATGTTGAGTCCTTTACCTTCAGCGACTGCTCCAAGATACAAAATGGTGGTAATTATTTCCACATTATCTTTCCACTGTTTTTGTCCTAGTATTTGAAGTGCAGCTTTTGATTCTGTGTGTATGATTGCATTTTGAGTGCTTTGTGCAATCACATGCGAATGCCTGTTGTATGGCAAACAACTCAGTTTGGGTTGATGATACTAGTCCTACCAGTCTCCAATATGCCTGTACGATGGTCGTGCAAAGAGCAGCGCCAGCACTCTCATATTCTGTGTCCACCGATCCGTCTGTGAAGATGTGGGTGGCTCTTGCTACTGCTATGCTATACATTTGCTCTTCTATTATGCGCCTTAGGATTGTCGGATCATAGGCAGTCTTTTTCATTGGGAGACTTTCTATTACTATTTTGAAAGTAGGCTCTTCCCACGGCGCGGAAGGAGTGTAATTTGGGTGTGGATGACCACCCTCTCTATCAAGAATCATGTTTTTTAAATGTAGTCTGTTTAGGACTTTTCCTGCTCATGCAACCCAAGAGTTTCCATTGTTTTGGCCTAGTCCAACCACCAAGGCCTGCCGTACTGGGATTGGATCAGAAGAAATAATTATCTTACTGATAATTGTAGCTGTCCTTTGTGATATTCTTTCTTGTAGAGAGGGCAAACACGTCTCCAGTCTAAGGGTTTCAAGCCTGGTACCATCACCGGATAATTACACCAGTACCATCACCAGGTGGTTACACGACTACCATCACCAGGTAACTACACGACTACCATCACCAGGTAACTACACCAGTACCATCACCAGGTAACTACACCACTACCATCACCAGGTAACTACACCAGTACCATCACCAGGTGGCTACACCACTACCATCACCAGATAGCTACACTACTACCATCACCAGGTGGGTACACCACTACCATCACCAGGTAGCTACACCACTACCATCACCAGGTGGCTACAACACTACCATCACCAGGAAGCTACGCCACTACCATCACCGTGTGGCTACACCACCACAATTTCCAGGTGGCTACACCACTACCATCACCAGGTGGCTACACCACTACCATCACCAGGCAACTACACCAGTACCATCACCAGGTAACTACACCAGTTCCATCACCAGGTGGCTACACGACTACCATCACCAGGTTGCTACACCACTACCATCACCAGGAAACTACACTGGTACCATCACCAGGTTGCTACACCACTACCATCACCAGGTAGGTACACCAGTACCATCACCAGGTAGCCACATCACTACCATCACCAGGTGGCTACATCACTACCATCACCAAGTAGCTACACCACTACCATCACCAGGTGGCTACACCACTACCATCACCAGGTAGCTACACCACTACCATCACCAGGTGGCTACACCACTACCATCAGCAGGTAGCTACACCACTATCATCACCAGGTGGCTCCACCACTACCATCACCAGGTGGCTTCACCACTACCATCACCAGGTAGCTACACCACTACCATCATCAGGATACTACACCACTAACATCATCAGGTAGCTACACCACTACCATCACCAGGTGGCTACATCACTACCATCACTATGTAGCTACACAACAACCATCACCAGGTAACTACGCCAGTACCATCACCAGGTAACTACACCAGTACTATCACCAGGTGGCTACAACACTACCATCACCAGGTGGCTGCACCACTACCATCACCATGTAGCTATACCAGTACCATCACCAGGTGGCTACACCACTATCATCACCAGATGGCTACACCACTACTATCAGCAGGTAGCTACACCACTATCATCACCAGGTGGCTACAACACTACCATCACCAGGTAGCTACACCTCTACCATCACCAGGTAAACACACCACTATCATCACCAGGTGGCCACACCACTACCAACACCAGGTTGCTACACTACTACCATCACCAGGTGGCTACACCACTAACTTCACCAGGTAGCTACACCACTACCATCACCAGGTAGCTACACCACTACCATCACCAGGTGGCCACACCACTACCATCACCAGGTAGCTACACCACTACCATCACAAGGTAGCTACACCACTACCATCACCAGGTAGCTACACCACTACCATCACCAGGTGGCTACACGACTACCATCACCAGGTAGCAACACTACTACCATCACCAGGTAACTACACCAGTACCATCACTAGGTGGCTACACCACTACCATCACCAGGTAGCTACACCACTACCATCACCAGGTGGCTACAACACTACCATCACCAGGAAGCTACACCACTACCATCACCGTGTTGCTACACCACTACAATTTCCAGGTGGCTACACCACTACCATCACCAGGTGGCTACACTACTACCATCACCAGGCAACTACACCAGTACCATCACCAGGTAACTACACCAGTTCCATCACCAGGTGGCTACACGACTACCATCACCAGGTAGCTACACCACTACCATCACCAGGTAACTACACTGGTACCATCACCAGGTTGCACACCACTACCATCACCAGGTAGGTACACCAGTACCATCACCAGGTAACTACACCACTACCATCACCAGGTAACTACACCAGTACCATCACCAGGTGGCTACACCACTACCATCACCAGATAGCTACACTACTACCATCACCAGGTGGATACACCACTACCATCACCAGGTAGCTACACCACTAGCATCACCAGGCGGCTACAACACTACCATCACCAGGAAGCTACACCTGTTGGATATTTCCAACACCGAATACAACACTGTTGTATTCTCATTACTTATTACTAACTATACTAATTATTGTAGTAAGTAAAATTAACAACACGTAGAATTCTCATGTACTAATAATTTCATCTGTGCAGTAGGCTAGAATTCTCACGTCACCTGACGCCAGTATTGCGTCAGATTTCCTTACAATAAACACATTATATCCAATGTATGTGAGAATTAAATTCGATTCTCTATAACTGAGGCATTCTGTATGATAACTAATTGCAGATGAATTGACCTCCAACTAAAAGCCGAATAGAGCGTTGGAGTCATAGCGATTATCTCGTAATAAAAGTTAAAGTCACCAGTGAATGCCATGGGGAGACATTAATTCCTCTCCCTTATATATTTACTATTCTTAAATTGGTAAATAATAATAATTTCCTCCTCTAAATAATAAACCCGTCCAGTCTTCAACGTTTCAAGCGTAAATGCGAGAAATATTAATGTTCGTGACATAATTTGTTTTATGAACGCGCGACACGGCGTGGGTTGAGGAGGACCAATTCAGTACACGTGGAGAGCCCCTCTGAGGCAGACCTGCGCATACCGTACTCACAAGGAGACGCCATTGCCCGACCACTAGGGTGGACGTTATCCATCCTCAGATGAAAGTCGCCACTGTGAGGCGTGAATAACCTTGCAGATAATATCTTCAGCTAGTGCTGGTGTCAGATAAGGAACCTTTTAACCTGGTTCTTGACGACACGTGACCAGCCAGTGAAGCGTGCCACTATCCAGGATAGGCTTAGCCGGAGCCTGGGGACGCGAATTACGGCAATCTTAAAACTTATACAGTGCCCTTTCAGCTAAGTATATTCCCTTTATGTGATGCATCTAGTAAAGAGTTTTGTAGTAGCTGGGTGATTGACCGTTATGACGCATGATAACATCTAATAACAGGTGATTAAATTTTGTCACCTGTAACTCTCAATTTCTTGAATATAGAGATTCAGTAGTTAAATTAGTTGCTACTGTAAATATTTGTCTTGCAGCACGTGAGAAGAATTATTCCTGCCGCCTTCTCCCATGTTAATCCGTCCCATTCGTCAGCCAACCGAGTCCAGAGAATTAGAGGAAACTCCATAGGCTTGTCTAAAGGAATCATCATTAAGCTAAGATTTTATATTCTTTCATGAATCTATTGAAATTCTTTATATGCAGAATTCCTCAGGGTTAATATGTGTTTACTGTAACTCTCATTACTATACTTATAATCTATGTTCCCATTTATGGTAATGATATCAGTTTCAATAAAATTTTTATAGGATTAGATTATTATTAATTGAATTAGTGAATGAACCACACTAATTCCTGGACGTACTTACCTGCAGTAATAACCCCCCAATGTAGGTGTTTGAGGGTTTGATTCATTTAATTATACAGCCCATTAATTATTTCTATGATCATATTCTCTAGTATTTTATCCATAGTTACTGGTTTCCTCCTCTAAATAATAAACCCGTCCAGTCTTCAACGTTTCAAGCGTAAATGCGAGAAATATTAATGTTCGTGACATAATTTGTTTTATGAACGCGCGACACGGCGTGGGTTGAGGAGGACCAATTCAGTACACGTGGAGAGCCCCTCTGAGGCAGACCTGCGCATACCGTACTCACAAGGAGACGCCATTGCCCGACCACTAGGGTGGACGTTATCCATCCTCAGATGAAAGTCGCCACTGTGAGGCGTGAATAACCTTGCAGATAATATCTTCAGCTAGTGCTGGTGTCAGATAAGGAACCTTTTAACCTGGTTCTTGACGACACGTGACCAGCCAGTGAAGCGTGCCACTATCCAGGATAGGCTTAGCCGGAGCCTGGGGACGCGAATTACGGCAATCTTAAAACTTATACAGTGCCCTTTCAGCTAAGTATATTCCCTTTATGTGATGCATCTAGTAAAGAGTTTTGTAGTAGCTGGGTGATTGACCGTTATGACGCATGATAACATCTAATAACAGGTGATTAAATTTTGTCACCTGTAACTCTCAATTTCTTGAATATAGAGATTCAGTAGTTAAATTAGTTGCTACTGTAAATATTTGTCTTGCAGCACGTGAGAAGAATTATTCCTGCCGCCTTCTCCCATGTTAATCCGTCCCATTCGTCAGACAACCGAGTCCAGAGAATTAGAGGAAACTCCATAGGCTTGTCTAAAGGAATCATCATTAAGCTAAGATTTTATATTCTTTCATGAATCTATTGAAATTCTTTATATGCAGAATTCCTCAGGGTTAATATGTGTTTACTGTAACTCTCATTACTATACTTATAATCTATGTTCCCATTTATGGTAATGATATCAGTTTCAATATAATTTTTATAGGATTAGATTATTATTAATTGAATTAGTGAATGAACCACACTAATTCCTGGACGTACTTACCTGCAGTAATAACCCCCCAATGTAGGTGTTTGAGGGTTTGATTCATTTAATTATACAGCCCATTAATTATTTCTATGATCATATTCTCTAGTATTTTATCCATAGTTACTGGTTCATCTAGGAATTATCTAATGATCAGAAATTCTCAGTTTCCCTCTTTACTATAAAAGCGGATGGTCCTTCGTAATTTAATTTACTACATTAATATTTAAATAATCATATTCAAGCCCCAAATATCCCACATTATGGTCCTTTGAACCGGATAGGCATTAAATTTATAATTAAAATATTAACCATTAATAACTAATCCTTGTGTGATAGAAGCTAGACTAACTATTTAATTAATTGTGTCAACTAACAGTGTAACACATCAGTTAGCCTAGATCACACTAATATTGCTACTTTCACCTCATGTATAAGGTAGCTTTAGTGGGTCATAGCCAATTACCCACAACACTTAGACCTATACCTCACACAGAAGTGAGAATCTTTAGGTCACCAGGAGCAACAGCTCATAACTTTTATAATAACCCCACCCTAACACCTGCGTTAGAGTGGCCTCACCATCTAACCATTATATACTTAGGTGGTAATGACATCCACCCCACTCGTCATCCAGCCGAGGTGATCAAACACCTCAAAGCCATAATTTCTTCTTTCAAGCTCATCAGTGAATCAGTAGTATTCACATTAGGGGAACCTCGCCAACCAAGACAAGATAATCGTTGGGGAGTAACCCCAGAATACTACCTGAGAGCTGCTAAGTACATAAATTTCAGGCTGAAAAAACGAGTGAGATTGGATGCCACATATATCCAATTTACAGCCAGACCTTACAGACAAAACCTGACCAGAGATGGTGTACACTTGTCAGGGGAATCTAGGTTGCATGTGGTTGACAAGTTAATTAACACCATTAACCATCACAAACGGCTGTGGCTAGCAAGCCAAACTTAACTGTACATAATTGTTCACCTGTGTGTGCAAGAGCACTCTTATAAAACAAAAAAAAACAAAAATACAGCACAACTATATTCACCTTACTGCACCACAATAATCTTTACCCATGTTATTAGGTAGAATTTAGGCTGAGATTGTGCTGAATTTGGTACAAGCCCAGACTAAATAATTTTATAGTTCTTAGTTAGGAATTATTACGACTAGATCTAAACTAGTCAGTGTTGTATGTATTATATTATTTGTGCTGACCCTATACAGGGTGGGATTAAATTTTGAGATAACTCTGGTTGGAGTGTCTCCATAATATTTCTCTTGTATGCATTTTGTGTATCTATTTTGTGTATTGCTGGATTATCTCCATTAACTCTGATGGTGATATGGATGAGCTAACCTGACGAGAACTAATGGTGAAGTTCAGACAGTGCACAAAATATCTAGCTATTTGTTGTTAGGTAGGTAGGTACATTCAACCTCAAGTGAGGTAAAATATAAAGTAGTCACCTTAAATTAGGCTACAATTAATGTTACCTGTTCACTAATGAACAAGTACCCAAGCTTCATTAGTAATACATATACTAACACTGTGAAGTTTGAACCTAAGCCCAACATGGCTACTCCTGAACAATTGAGGAGAACCTACATTGGCCTTAAAGGTCACTTGACCAGATTAATTAATAAGGCTGAGGGCTTAACTAAAGATAATCCCATTGACTCTTATCACTTAGAGGCATCAGTTAGATTAGCTGATCTGAAATTTGATCAAGTCAGATCTGCAGGTCAATCTTACCTTGATCTGCTAAATACTGTAGAGACTGATCCTGAAGAAGCAAGTCAAACTGTAGACGACATCTCCCAATATGAAGAAGAGACTCACGATAAAATTATCAGGCTATCTAAATTAGCCAAACAATCTGGATCTAATACCAGTAACACTGGGTCTCACTTCAATAATCAATTACTAGAGGTTCGTTTACCTACTCTAGACTTGCCTACATTTTCAGGATTAGATACAGAAAATTGGGACAATTTTTAGACTTCCTTTGAAGTTCACATCCATAAGAAACAGTCACTAGACAAGGTTTCTAAATTTTCATACCTACTTAGTCTTCTCACAGGAGAGGCTAAAAAGGTCATACATAACCTTACTCTTAATGAGAGTAATTATGAGGAAGCTATAAAACTCCTGAAGTTGAACTATTGCAACAAAGAGTTAAATATAGCTACCCTTTATTATCAATTGCTAGATCTGAATGCACCAAACAGTAGACCAGAGTCACTTCAAAGCTTCAGACTAGAAGTAGAGTCTCTAGTAAAGGCCTTAGGTACCAAGGTTAATATACCTGCTTCTGAATGGTCTATCAAGCTATTATTACAGAGGAAATTACCTCGAAATGTCTTGACAGAGCTCTGCTCACATTATAATACTGAGTTTCTTACTCTCGATCAAATTTTCGAGGGGTTGAGGATCACAGTTAACAGGTTAAAGACTCATGACAAAATTAAACCTGAGTCTAAACCAATTAATACTGATATTTCAGTCAAACCTAAACAGACTCAAAATAAGTCTAATAAATATAAATCCAAGCCTACTCCATCCACTAGGAAAAGAAGTGGAAATGTAGGTACCTACTCAGTATCTCCTTCAGAGATAAACAATGACTTGTCTACTAAAGAGACTAAGTCTATTAACCAGAGAAAGTGTCTGTTCTGCAATCAGGAACACACCACTTATCAATGCTCTGTTTATCCTAAGTATAATGCTAGGGTTAAAAGGTTACAGGAATTGCACAAATGCACCAAATGCATGGGCTCTCATGATCCCAAGAAATGTGCAGTACCACTACGTACCTGCAACCGTTGTAACCAAGGTGTACACCACTACGCCTTATGTAGAAAATCTTCTACACCAACAATGACCACTGGAGAGAATTTTACTAATTCTACTGCAGTGCAATATTGTAAAGTACATCACGAAGTGAATGTACTTGCTACTGAGTCAGGCAATAATACCACTTTGCCTACAGCTCAACTTAAATTAATAAACCGAAGATCTAGAATTAACACTAGGGGTCTTTTTGACCAAGGTTCACAGAAAACCTTCATTACACAACAGTTGGTAGATGAGTTAAATTTAAAACCTGCCAAAAGTGTGAAGTTAAACATTTCTGGTTTCCTGTCAAATAGTGGACCCCGTGACTACAAGGTAGTTAAATTATTAGTTAGATTAGGATCTTCTACTAGCCCAATCCATGCGGTGGTAGTGGATAAGATTCCTACAGACCTGCAGGTCACAGGATTAGCTCGCACTGCGAGACACCTTAAACGAAACCGCATGAGGCTAGCGGATCATAAAATAAATTCCGACTGCCTCACAGATATTGGAATACTAATAGGCGCGGATCATTATTATAAATTTATAACTGGATGCACTAGGCAACATGGTATGAATTTGTTGTCGTCCGCAGGTGGCAAATTGCTCACAGGACCAGTGCTTTTCAGACAAGGTCCAGCGTCCACAAACCAACAATCCAATAATGTAATTGTGACGTGACTAGGCTTGGAGAAGTCACCCCTACGCTTCAGGGAAATAGCCGAGGATATTGAATCTGACCCACCAATACATCGTTTGTGGGATTTAGATACGTTAGGCATCATCCCTGAGCAACCAAGTCCTGATGATACGTGGACTTACCAGCAATATCTGGATACAGTTGTCTACTCAAATAAACAATACTGGGTAAGACTCCCATGGAAGTTGGATCATCCACAACTTCCAGTGAATTATTTTATGGCAGCCTCACAATTGCAGTCTCAATTAACACGACTGCAGAAGCAGCCAGACAAACTAACCATGTATCACCAACTTATCCAACAACAACTTAACAATAAGTTCATTGAAGTTGTTGAACACGATGACCGAAAAACAGGTCATTATTTACCTCACCATGCTGTGGTGAAAGACTCATTGACAACACCTACTCGTATTGTCTTTAACTGCAGTGCTAAAGTAAAGCCGAGCAGTGTGTCTTTAAATGAATGTCTCCAAACGGGACCTAGCCTAACACAAAGGCTACATGACGTGTTGTTACGATTTCGCACAGGCATTTTTGCCTATACAGCTGACATCAGCAAAGCCTTTCTCCGAGTAGGATTACAGGAGGAAGATCGTGACTACACAAAATTCCTCTGGTTCTAGGATCCACTGGATCCTAACAGTGAATTAATCACCTATCGGTTTGCCTCCGTATTATTTGGAGCTACGTCCTCACCGTTTCTAATGGTGAGGACGGTGAGGACGTAGTGTCTAATACGTCCTCACCGAGTGTCTAATACCGTAGTGTCTAATACCGTCCTCACCGAGTGTCTAATGTTGCTTTTGCAAGCAACATTAGACACTCATTTGAGGAAATCAGACAGCCCTTATAAGGCAACCATTAGCGACAACTTGTATGTCGACAATTTCCAGGGGACAACTAATGATCAAGCTGATCTGGTAGAAATCTACCATGAGGCTAACCGTGAACTGTTAGGAGCCAATATGCCTCTACAGTCATGGGCCTCAAATAATAAACTGCTTAACCAGGTAATCGAGAAAGAATTTCCAGATTATCAGGTACCCAGTAAATTAAAGGTTCTAGGCGTGGAATGGAACACCAACACTGACGAGATGAATGTCAAGTCAGTGCAAACTGATAATTCAACCCTTACCATGAAAACACTGCTCTCATTTGTCAGTCAACCATTTGACCCTTTAGGCCTACTTAGTCCTATATTAATAAGGGGCAAACTCCTAATGCAGGAGTGCTGGCAGAAACATATGGGATGGGATGATCAAGTGAGTTACAAGCCAAATGGCAAATACTCTCAACGGATTTTAATCAGTTAGGCGTTTTGAAATTTCTTCGTAATGCTTCAGGACCAAACTTACCCACCAATTTGCACGTTTTTTGCGATGCCTCTGGCAAAGCATATGGCGCAGTAGCCTATTTAGTTAACAGTGCTCAATCAATTTTACTCACATCAAAGGCAAGAGTTGCTCCCATCAAGAAGAGATTCTTACCTCAGATGGAGTTGAGTGCATTGCTAGTGGGAGTAAGATTGGCCCATTGCCTGGCAAAGACACTCAGTAGTATCCACTTCGGTGAGATTGTAGTGTGGTCAGACAACGAGGCAGTCTTACAATGGGTAAGAAACAATAACAACAAAACTCCCTACGTCAGTAATCGCGTCAGGAATATTCATGATTTATCTGCTGGATATAAGTTTAGACATGTCCCTACTAAGGACAATCCTGCAGATTATTTATCCAGAGGATTGACATTAAAACAACTTGTCAAGTCTTCGCTGTGGTTCAATGGACCTTCATGGCTTGTTGGTGGTCAGTGGCCCAAACAAAAGCCACAAGTCATAGTGACCAATATCACCACTCCCATGACAGAACCAGAGCCTCAGCGAATATTAGCCATTGATCCTCATCATTATTCTAACTTAAGTAAATTGTTACGAGTGACTGCGCACGTGTTTGATTTCCTTGCTAAAGTAGGAATTCGACATAAATTTCCCAATCCTATCCACTATTGGATCAAGCGTGCACAGCAAGAGACATACGGAAGCGAATTTGAGAATCTTCCAGATAAACTCACTAAGTCTCTGGGCATCTGGTACGATGCCAACACTCATGACATACTACGATGTGGAGGACGTTTGCTACATGCAAAAATTGACTTAGACACTAAGAATCCAATTCTTTTACCTCGTCACCACATCATAACTAAACTTCTTGTCTTACATCACCATCAATATGGTACACTACATGGTGGAGTTTTAGATACTCTCACCGATCTTAGACATAAGTACTGGCTTCCTCAAGGTCGTCAGACTGTTAAAACAATTATTAAATCTTGTGTAATCTGTAAGAGATACGATGCTAGAGTGTGTCCTTACCCAGGACCTCCACCACTCCCAGAAGAGCGAATGGTTCATCTTTGTCCTTTCGAAACCACTGGAGTTGATTATACAGGAGCCTTACTCCTCACTGGTAACCCAGATAATATACCAGTGAAGGCGTACATTTGTTTCTTTACATGTGCTACAACCAGAAGCGTGCACTTAGAGGTCACCCCAGACATGAGCGCTGAAGCTTTCATTCAAGCTTCCGCAGATTTGCTGCCCGCAGATCGTGTCCTAGATTAATGATATCAGACAACGGATCTAATTTGTGGCAGGAGAAAATTGTTTGCGAGAAGTCTGGAACCACCCAGAAGTACAGTCAGTCTTACAAAGACGGCAATGTCACTGGAAATTCATAGCACCGAGAGCCCCTTGGCAAGGTGGGTTCTATGAGCGAATGGTGGGCACAGTCAAGAAGTGTCTAAGGAAAACTTTACACCGACAAAGGGTCAGTTACTCAGAACTCCAAACTATTGTTGTGGAAATCGAGGCACGAGTCAATAACCGCCCAATCACCTACCTGTCTGATGATTTCACCCAGAGAGAGAACCACTGAGCCCCTCTCATTTGATCCATGGAGGTCTACTGAGCCCTCTCATCCCTTTAGCCGAAGAGGACCCTGTAGACCCGTCCCATGTGACCAGAGGAGACTTGGTGGAAAGCTACCAGCATCTTTCTAGAGTTATTAACAGGTGGAATGAGGTGTGGACTCGAGAGTACCTCACAGCTCTACGAGAGTACCACTACGGAGCTTCGAGTCCTTACAATAAGGTGCAATTAAAGCCAGGAGACCTAGTACTAGTCGACAGTGATGGACCAAGGTCAGAATGGCCCATAGGTAAAATTGTTACCATTCATCCAGATCGACAGGGTGTCCTAAGAGTGGTTAAAGTCTTATGCAGAGGCAACACTACTCTAAAAACTTTAGAGAAGCTGGTTCCCCTTGAACTGACTGAACAAGAATATCAGCCAGATCCAGTTTCCCCAGTAATTTCAGAGGACGATGAATTTGTTCCTCCAAGCAACCGTCGCACTAGAGCTGCAGCTCAACAATGTAGGAGGAATTTGCGAGCCTATTACAACTCGGAAGAAGAGTAATTTCCTTCACTTCCCACTGAGATAACTATGATGATGCTACGATGTGATATCACGTAACAAAACATTACACGTCACTATGACCCAGGATATCGTATCACTGTAGATTCTGTTAGTTTAAATTGGGTGAGTTAAATTCTATAAATATTGTGTAGGCTACAAGCAACATGTTTCATTTGACATGTAAATAGCAAGACTCAGGTTCTTGTAAGTCCTTGATAAATCCGGGACGTTCATTATGTGTGTACTAACATACTAACATATTAACATACTAATGTACTAATCTTAATATCACTTCGGGATAGGTCAGTACATCACAGTACACTACGACCCTAGAATCCTCCCCCCGGAGTTATGTTGGATATTTCCAACACCGAATACAACACTGTTGTATTCTCATTACTTATTACTAACTATACTAATTATTGTAGTAAGTAAAATTAACAACACGTAGAATTCTCATGTACTAATAATTTCATCTGTGCAGTAGGCTAGAATTCTCACGTCACCTGACGCCAGTATTGCGTCAGATTTCCTTACAATAAACACATTATATCCAATGTATGTGAGAATTAAATTCGATTCTCTATAACTGAGGCATTCTGTATGATAACTAATTGCAGATAAATTGACCTCCAACTAAAAGCCGAATAGAGCGTTGGAGTCATAGCGATTATCTCGTAATAAAAGTTAAAGTCACCAGTGAATGCCATGGGGAGACATTAATTCCTCTCCCTTATATATTTACTATTCTTAAATTGGTAAATAATAATAATTTCCTCCTCTAAATAATAAACCCGTCCAGTCTTCAACGTCTCAAGCGTAAATGCGAGAAATATTAATGTTCGTGACATAATTTGTTTTATGAACGCACGACGCAGCGTGGGTTGAGGAGGACCAACTCAGTACACGTGGAGAGCCCCTCTGAGGCAGACCTGCGCATACCGTACTCACAAGGAGACGCCATTGCCCGACCACTAGGGCGGACGTTATCCATCCTCAGATGAAAGTCGCCACTGTGAGGCGTGAATAACCTTGCAGATAATATCTTCAGCTAGTGCTGGTGTCAGATAAGGAACCTTTTAACCTGGTTCTTGACGACACGTGACCAGCCAGTGAAGCGCGCCACTATCCAGGATAGGCTTAGCCGGAGCCTGGGGACGCGAATTACGGCAATCTTAAAACTTATACAGTGCCCTTTCAGCTAAGTATATTCCCTTTATGTGATGCATCTAATAAAGAGTTTTGTAGTAGCTGGGTGATTGACCGTTATGACGCATGATAACATCTAATAACAGGTGATTAAATTTTGTCACCTGTAACTCTCAATTTCTTGAATATAGAGATTCAGTAGTTAAATTAGTTGCTACTGTAAATATTTGTCTTGCAGCACGTGAGAAGAATTCTTCCTGCCGCCTTCTCCCATGTTAATCCGTCCCATTCGTCAGCCAACCGAGTCCAGAGAATTAGAGGAAACTCCATTGGCTTGTCTAAAGGAATCATCATTAAGCTAAGATTTTTATTCTTTCATGAATCTATTGCAATTCTTTATATGCAGAATTCCTCAGGGTTAATATGTGTTTACTGTAACTCTCATTACTATACTTATAATCTATGTTCCCATTTATGGTAATGATATCAGTTTCAATATAATTTTTATAGGATTAGATTATTATTAATTGAATTAGTGAACGAACCACACTAATTCCTGGACGTACTTACCTGCAGTAATAACCCCCCAATGTAGGTGTTTGAGGGTTTGATTCATTTAATTATACAGCCCATTAATTATTTCTATGATCATATTCTCTAGTATTTTATCCATAGTTACTGGTTCATCTAGGAATTATCTAATGATCAGAAATTCTCAGTTTCCCTCTTTACTATAAAAGCGGGTGGTCCTTCGTAATTTAATTTAATACATTAATATTTAAATAATCATATTCAAGCCCCAAATATCCCACAACACCACTACCATCACCGTGTGGCTACACCACCACAATTTCCAGGTGGCTACACCACTACCATCACCAGGTGGCTACACCACTACCATCACCAGGACACTACACCAGTACCATCACCAGGTAACTACACCAGTTCCATCACCAGGTGGCTACACGACTACCATCACCAGGGTGCTACAAAACTACCATCACCAGGTAACTACACTGGTACCATCACCAGGTTGCAACACCACTATCATCACCAGGTAGGTACACCAGTACTATCACCAGGTAGCTACATCACTACCATCACCAGGTGGCTACACCACTACCATCACCAAGTAGCTACACCACTACCATCACCAGGGTGCTACACCACTAACATCATCAGGTAGCTACACCACTACCATCACCAGGTGGCTACACCACTACCATCACTATGTAGCTACACAACAACTATCACCAGATAACTACGCCAGTACCATCACCAGGTAACTACACCAGTACTATCACCAGGTGGCTACACCACTACCAACACCAGGTGGCTGCACCACTACCATCACCAGGTAGCTACACCACTACCATCAGCAGGTAACTACACCTCTACCATCACCATGTAGCTACACCAGTACCATCACCAGGTGGCTACACCACTACCATCACCAGATGGCTACACCACTACTATCAGCAGATAGCTACACCACTATCATCACCAGGTGGCTACACCACTACCATCACCAGGTAGCTACACCACTATCATCACCAGGTGGCTACACCACTACCATCACCAGGTGGCTGCACCACTACCATCACCAGGGTGCTACACCACTAACATCATCAGGTAGCTGCACAACAACCATCACCAGGTGGCTACATCACTACCATCACCAGGTAACTACACCAGTACTATCACCAGGTAGCTACACCACTACCATCACAAGGTGGCTGCACCACTACCATCACCATGTAGCTATACCAGTACCATCACCAGGTGGCTACACCACTACCATCACCAGATGGCTACACCACTACTATCAGCAGGTAGCTACACCACTATCATCACCAGGTGGCTACACCACTACCTTCACCAGTGGCTACACCACTACTATCAGCAGGTGGCTACACCACTACCATCACCAGGTAATCACACCACTACCATCACCAGGTAGCTACACCACTACCAACACCAGGTTGCTACACCACTACCATCACCAGGTGGCTACACCACTAACATCACCAGGTAGCTACACCACTACCATCACCAGGTAGCTACACCACTATCGTGACAGGTAGCTACCCCACTACCATCACCAGGTGGCTACACCACTACCATCACAAGGTAGCTACACCACTACCATCACCAGGTAGCTACACCACTACCATCACCAGGTAGCTACACCACTACCAACACCAGGTTGCTACACCACTACCATCACCAGGTGGCTACACCACTAACATCACCAAGTAGCTACACCACTACCATCACCAGGTAGCTACACCACTATCGTCACCAGGTAGCTACACCACTACCATCACCAGGTGGCTACACCACTACCATCACAAGGTAGCTACACCACTACCATCACCAGGTAGCTACACCACTACCATCACCAGGTAGCTACACCAATAACATCACCAGGTAGCTACACCACTACCATCACCAGGTAGCTACACCACTACCATCACCAGGTGGCCACACCACTACCATCACCAGGTAGCTACACCACTACCATCACAAGGTAGCTACACCACTACCATCACCAGGTAGCTACACCACTACCATCACCAGGTGGCTACACGATTACCAACACCAGGTAGCAACACTACTACCATCACCAGGTAACTACACCAGTACCATCACTAGGTGGCTACACCACTACCATCACCAGGTAGCTACACCACTACCATCACCAGGTGGCTACAACACTACCATCACCAGGAAGCTACACCACTACCATCACCGTGTTGCTACACCACTACAATTTCCAGGTGGCTACACCACTACCATCACCAAGTGGCTACACCACTACCATCACCAGGCAACTACACCAGTACCATCACCAGGTAACTACACCAGTTCCATCACCAGGTGGCTACACGACTACCATCACCAGGTAGCTACACCACTACCATCACCAGGTAACTACACTGGTACCATCACCAGGTTGCACACCACTACCAACACCAGGTAGCTACATCACTACCATCACCAGGTGGCTACACCACTACCATCTCCAGGTAACTACACAACTACCATCACCAGGTAGCTACACCACTACCATCACCAGGTAGCTTCATCACTACCATCACCAGGTGGCTACACCAGTGCCATCACCAGGTGGCTACACCACTACCATCACCAGGTAGCTACACCACTACCATCACCAGGTGGCTACACCACTACCATCACCAGGTAGCTACTCCACTACCATCACCATGTAGCTACACCACTACCATCACCAGGTGGCTACACCACTACCATCACTAGATGGCCACACCACTACCATCACCAGGTAGCTAGACCACTACTATCACCAGGTCGCTAAACCACTACCATCACCAGGAAGCTGCACCACTACCATCACCAGGTAGCTACACCACTACCATCACCAGGTGGCTACAACACTACCATCATCATGTTGTAACACCCCTACAATCACCAGGTAGCTACACCACTACCATCACCATGTAGCTACACCACTACCATCACCAGGTATCAACACTACTACCATCACCAGGTGGCCACACCACTACCATCATCAGGTAGCTACACCACTACCATCACCAGGTCGCTACACCAACACCATCACCAGGTAGCTACACCACTACCATCACCAGGTGGCTACACCACTACCATCATAAGGTGGCTACACCATTACCATCACCAGGTAGCTACACCACTACCATCACCAGCTGTCTACACCCCTACCATCACCTGGTGGCTACACTACTACCATCACAAGATGTCTACACCATTACCATCTCCAGGTAGCTACAAAACTACCATCACCAAGTAACTACACCACAACCATCACCAGGTAGCTACACCACTACCATCACCAGGTAGCTACACCACAACCATCACCAGGTAGCTACACCACCACCATCACCAGGTAACTACACCACTACCATCACCAGGTGGTTACACGACTACCATCACCAGGTACCTACACCACTACCATCACTTGGTGGCTAAACCACTACCTTCATCATTTAGCCACACCACAACCATCACCAGGTAGCTACACCACTACCATCATCAAGTAGCTACACCACTTCCTTCACCAGGTAGCTACATCATTACCATCACCAGGTAACTACACCAGGTAACTACACCAGTACTATCAACAGATAGCTACACCACTACCATCACCAGGTAGCTACACCACTACCATCACCAGGGTGCTACACCACTAACATCATCAGGTAGCTACACCACTACCATCACCAGGTGGCTACATCACTACCATCACTATGTAGCTACACAACAACCATCACCAGGTAACTACGCCAGTACCATCACCAGGTAACTACACCAGTACTATCACCAGGTGGCTACAACACTACCATCACCAGGTGGCTGCACCACTACCATCACCATGTAGCTATACCAGTACCATCACCAGGTGGCTACACCACTGCCATCACCAGATGGCTACACCACTACCATCACCAGGTGGCTACACCACTACTATCAGCAGGTAGCTACTCCACTATCATCACCAGGTGGCTACAACACTACCATCACCAGGTAGCTACACCTCTACCATCACCATGTAATCACACCACTATCATCACGAGGTGGCCACACTACTACCAACACCAGGTTGCTACACTACTACCATCACCAGGTGGCTACACCACTAACATCACCAGGTAGCTACACCACTACCATCACCAGGTAGCTACACCACTACCATCACCAGGTGGCCACACCACTACCATCACCAGGTAGCTACACCACTACCATCACAAGGTAGCTACACCACTACCATCACCAGGTAGCTACACCACTACCATCACCAGGTGGCTACACGACTACCATCACCAGGTAGCAACACTACTACCATCACCAGGTAACTACACCAGTACCATCACTAGGTGGCTACACCACTACCATCACCAGGTAGCTACACCACTACCATCACCAGGTGGCTACAACACTACCATCACCAGGAAACTACACCACTACCATCACCGTGTTGCTACACCACTACAATTTCCAGGTGGCTACACCACTACCATCACCAGGTGGCTACACCACTACCATCACCAGGCAACTACACCAGTACCATCACCAGGTAACTACACCAGTTCCATCACCAGGTGGCTACACGACTAGCATCACCAGGTAGCTACACCACCACCATCACCAGGTAACTACACTGGTACCATCACCAGGTTGCACACCACTACCATCACCAGGTAGCTACATCACTACCATCACCAGGTGGCTACACCACTACCATCTCCAGGTAACTACACAACTACCATCACCAGGTAGCTACACCACTACCATCACCAGGTAGCTTCATCACTACCATCACCAGGTGGCTACACCAGTGCCATCACCAGGTGGCTACACCACTACCATCACCAGGTAGCTACACCACTACCATCACCAGGTGGCTACACCACTACCATCACCAGGTAGCTACTCCACTACCATCACCATGTAGCTACACCACTACCATCACCAGGTGGCTACACCACTACCATCACTAGATGGCCACACCACTACCATCACCAGGTAGCTAGACCACTACTATCACCAGGTCGCTAAACCACTACCATCACCAGGAAGCTACACCACTACCATCACCAGGTAGCTACACCACTACCATCACCAGGTGGCTACAACACTACCATCATCATGTTGTAACACCCCTACAATCACCAGGTAGCTACACCACTACCATCACCATGTAGCTACACCACTACCATCACCAGGTATCAACACTACTACCATCACCAGGTGGCCACACCACTACCATCATCAGGTAGCTACACCACTACCATCACCAGGTCGCTACACCAACACCATCACCAGGTAGCTACACCACTACCATCACCAGGTGGCTACACCACTACCATCATAAGGTGGCTACACCATTACCATCACCAGGTAGCTACACCACTACCATCACCAGCTGTCTACACCCCTACCATCACCTGGTGGCTACACTACTACCATCACAAGATGTCTACACCATTACCATCTCCAGGTAGCTACAAAACTACCATCACCAAGTAACTACACCACAACCATCACCAGGTAGCTACACCACTACCATCACCAGGTAGCTACACCACAACCATCACCAGGTAGCTACACCACCACCATCACCAGGTAACTACACCACTACCATCACCAGGTGGTTACACGACTACCATCACCAGGTACCTACACCACTACCATCACTTGGTGGCTAAACCACTACCTTCATCATTTAGCCACACCACAACCATCACCAGGTAGCTACACCACTACCATCATCAAGTAGCTACACCACTTCCTTCACCAGGTAGCTACATCATTACCATCACCAGGTAACTACACCAGGTAACTACACCAGTACTATCAACAGATAGCTACACCACTACCATCACCAGGTAGCTACACCACTACCATCACCAGGGTGCTACACCACTAACATCATCAGGTAGCTACACCACTACCATCACCAGGTGGCTACATCACTACCATCACTATGTAGCTACACAACAACCATCACCAGGTAACTACGCCAGTACCATCACCAGGTAACTACACCAGTACTATCACCAGGTGGCTACAACACTACCATCACCAGGTGGCTGCACCACTACCATCACCATGTAGCTATACCAGTACCATCACCAGGTGGCTACACCACTGCCATCACCAGATGGCTACACCACTACCATCACCAGGTGGCTACACCACTACTATCAGCAGGTAGCTACTCCACTATCATCACCAGGTGGCTACAACACTACCATCACCAGGTAGCTACACCTCTACCATCACCATGTAATCACACCACTATCATCACGAGGTGGCCACACTACTACCAACACCAGGTTGCTACACTACTACCATCACCAGGTGGCTACACCACTAACATCACCAGGTAGCTACACCACTACCATCACCAGGTAGCTACACCACTACCATCACCAGGTGGCCACACCACTACCATCACCAGGTAGCTACACCACTACCATCACAAGGTAGCTACACCACTACCATCACCAGGTAGCTACACCACTACCATCACCAGGTGGCTACACGACTACCATCACCAGGTAGCAACACTACTACCATCACCAGGTAACTACACCAGTACCATCACTAGGTGGCTACACCACTACCATCACCAGGTAGCTACACCACTACCATCACCAGGTGGCTACAACACTACCATCACCAGGAAACTACACCACTACCATCACCGTGTTGCTACACCACTACAATTTCCAGGTGGCTACACCACTACCATCACCAGGTGGCTACACCACTACCATCACCAGGCAACTACACCAGTACCATCACCAGGTAACTACACCAGTTCCATCACCAGGTGGCTACACGACTAGCATCACCAGGTAGCTACACCACCACCATCACCAGGTAACTACACTGGTACCATCACCAGGTTGCACACCACTACCATCACCAGGTAGGTACACCAGTACCATCAGCAGGTAACTACACCACTACCATCACCAGGTAACTACACCAGTACCATCACCAGGTGGCTACACCACTACCATCACCAGATAGCTACACTACTACCATCACCAAGTGGATACACTACTACCATCACCAGGTAGCTACACCACTACCATCACCAGGTGGCTACAACACTACCATCACCAGGAAGCTACACCACTACCATCACCGTGTGGCTACACCACCACAATTTCCAGGTGGCTACACCACTACCATCACCAGGTGGCTACATCACTACCACCACCAGGCAACTACACCAGTACCATCACCAGGTAACTACACCAGTTCCATCACCTGGTGGCTACACGACTACTATCACCAGGTTGCTACACCACTACCATCACCAGGTAACTACACTGGTACCATCACCAGGTTGCTACACCACTACCATCACCAGGTATGTACACCAGTACCATCACCAGGAAGCTACATCACTACCATCACAAGGTGGCTACACCACTACCATCACCAAGTAGCTACACCACTACCATCACCAGGGTGCTACACCACTAACATCATCAGGTAGCTACACCACTACCATCACCAGGTGGCTACACCACTACCATCACTATGTAGCTACACAACAACCATCACCAGGTAACTACGCCAGTACCATCACCAGGTAACTACACCAGTACTATCACCAGGTGGCTACAACACTACCATCACCAGGTGGCTGCACCACTACCATCACCATGTAGCTATACCAGTACCATCACCAGGTGGCTACACCACTGCCATCACCAGATGGCTACACCACTACCATCACCAGGTGGCTACACCACTACTATCAGCAGGTAGCTACTCCACTATCATCACCAGGTGGCTACAACACTACCATCACCAGGTAGCTACACCTCTACCATCACCATGTAATCACACCACTATCATCACGAGGTGGCCACACTACTACCAACACCAGGTTGCTACACTACTACCATCACCAGGTGGCTACACCACTAACATCACCAGGTAGCTACACCACTACCATCACCAGGTAGCTACACCACTACCATCACCAGGTGGCCACACCACTACCATCACCAGGTAGCTACACCACTACCATCACAAGGTAGCTACACCACTACCATCACCAGGTAGCTACACCACTACCATCACCAGGTGGCTACACGACTACCATCACCAGGTAGCAACACTACTACCATCACCAGGTAACTACACCAGTACCATCACTAGGTGGCTACACCACTACCATCACCAGGTAGCTACACCACTACCATCACCAGGTGGCTACAACACTACCATCACCAGGAAACTACACCACTACCATCACCGTGTTGCTACACCACTACAATTTCCAGGTGGCTACACCACTACCATCACCAGGTGGCTACACCACTACCATCACCAGGCAACTACACCAGTACCATCACCAGGTAACTACACCAGTTCCATCACCAGGTGGCTACACGACTAGCATCACCAGGTAGCTACACCACCACCATCACCAGGTAACTACACTGGTACCATCACCAGGTTGCACACCACTACCATCACCAGGTAGGTACACCAGTACCATCAGCAGGTAACTACACCACTACCATCACCAGGTAACTACACCAGTACCATCACCAGGTGGCTACACCACTACCATCACCAGATAGCTACACTACTACCATCACCAAGTGGATACACTACTACCATCACCAGGTAGCTACACCACTACCATCACCAGGTGGCTACAACACTACCATCACCAGGAAGCTACACCACTACCATCACCGTGTGGCTACACCACCACAATTTCCAGGTGGCTACACCACTACCATCACCAGGTGGCTACATCACTACCACCACCAGGCAACTACACCAGTACCATCACCAGGTAACTACACCAGTTCCATCACCTGGTGGCTACACGACTACTATCACCAGGTTGCTACACCACTACCATCACCAGGTAACTACACTGGTACCATCACCAGGTTGCTACACCACTACCATCACCAGGTATGTACACCAGTACCATCACCAGGAAGCTACATCACTACCATCACAAGGTGGCTACACCACTACCATCACCAAGTAGCTACACCACTACCATCACCAGGGTGCTACACCACTAACATCATCAGGTAGCTACACCACTACCATCACCAGGTGGCTACACCACTACCATCACTATGTAGCTACACAACAACCATCACCAGGTAACTACGCCAGTACCATCACCAGGTAACTACACCATTACTCTCACCAGGTGGCTACAACACTACCATCACCAGGTGGCTGCACCACTACCATCACCATGTAGCTACACCACTACCATCACCAGATGGCTACACCACTACTATCAGCAGGTAGCTACACCACTATCATCAGCAGGTGGCTACACCACTACCATCACCAAGTAGCTACACCACTACCATCACCAGGGTGCTACACCACTACCATCACCAGATGGCTACACCACTACTATCAGCAGGTAGCTACACCACTATCATCACCAGGTGGCTACACCACTACCATCACCAAGTAGCAACACCACTACCATCACCAGGGTGCTATACCACTAACATCATCAGGTAGCTACACCACTACCATCACCAGGTGGCTACACCACTACCATCACTATGTAGCTACACCACTACCATCACCAGGGTGCTACACCACTAACATCATCAGGTAGCTACACCACTACCATCACCAGGTGGCTACACCACTACCATCACTATGTAGCTACACCACTACCATCACCAGGGTGCTACACCACTAACATCATCAGGTAGCTACACCACTACCATCACCAGGTGGTGTGGGAACCGACCTGTGAGATTTATATTTATTTAATTTATATGAATTTATATTTACGTTAATTTGTATACTTCGATAGCAATTTGTATAATGATAAGTGGACTGTATTTCTGCAATAATCTCAATCTCACAAATCGATCCTCTACACATTAGGGGGGGTTTATTAAATTAATATATATGCAGCCAATCAAACTACAGTAATAGCTACATACATTGATGAGGTTCCTTATCTTATAGTACAGCAGGTTAGTCCACCAGGTATAACTAGAGTGTAGACACCAAATTATCCTCTTTGAGGTAGCTTCTATCACCCAGTAACTGGTGCACATAATCTTGCATCCTCGTCTTGACCTGTCAAAAGTGCGCTAGCTGTGAAGCCAGATACCTATATATGACAAGTATATCAGAGAAAACACTATACAGTACATGGAACATTAAAGACCTGGCTTAATTACCTTTAGTATGAGGCGATTTCGCGTTCTAACCGGCTAACCCTATATCCTGACATTAATGGCCATAAATGAATGATAAACGGGTTTCGGATAGACTTAACTTGAATTGTAGACATCGTGTTGGAGATGGTACCTTTGGTATCCATAACACTACGTCCAAGTAAAATTAACAGGAGCCGAAATTGCTCCCGTGTGAGCCTCTGGTCTTCAATATAAACAATGGCTGTTTAACACTCCATTCTATTGACGTTACTGGCCGACATTGTCCAGAATGATAGGAGCTAAATTTGCTCCACACGTCTCGGAGGTGACACAACAATGGCTCCTTCTTCCTCCCTCTCGCCTGGCCTACTTTGTCCAGATTTCAGAAAGTGATAGAAGGGTCACATTTACTCTACTTTAATATTGATAATTAAGTTAATTTATATAAGATGTTTTTATGATGGTAAAGTCCAAAGACTAATGTATTTAAGAATAATTCCCACCATAATAGGTGGTGAATTATAATAGTATGTGGTGATATCCCGTTTTCTATAGATGGTAATTCCACTACAAGTTACGTTTTCTATGGGTAACTTGTTGGTAATACAGTTATTATCTGTATGATATATTAAATGGTGTCGGATTTTCCGACATAATTCCCCAGGGGGCTGCTCACGGGTCGAAGTCCTATTTAGAACAGACGAACACCGATACTCCTCCTTCGAATTATTAGATTAATTTGATGTTAGTAGTTAGTAATCACACGTTTGTGTGTCTGTTCGTACAGGACGGATGTCCCGTACTAGAGTTGCAGGGGTTAGAAGTCTAATGCGATTTCATTTCCCTGTCAACTCTTGAAAGGCTAATATTCAAGCCTAATTACATATTATTTAACCCAGAAGACTGGATGGGATCAAGTACTACAGTCAAGTATGATTCAGGGACTGCAGTGAGATCAGTGACATTAGATATAACTTGAAGTTTCTTCAGGTAACTGGTCACTGATATATAAACACTGAGGCCCATGGAATACATCTTGATTAAATAATAAATGTATCAAATCAGTCATCAGATTTATTGGGGTTTAATTTAGTTAATTGATTCAGAAGATTGAATAGCTCATCATTAAAGTAAAGTATGGTTCTGAGACTGCAGTGGGTTCAGTGACATTGGTCGCAGTGACTTGTAGCTGTTTTAGGCTACTGTTCACTGATTTGCCACTGAAGCCTCATGAACTCATCTTCAGCTTTATATGATGATACTAACATCAACCTCTGTTGGTATAGTCAGCTGTAATCTCCTTAGTATAATGCTACTGGAGAAATATAATCAGCTGACAAATTTAGATTTCTATTGGTATTGTTTATCTGCAGGCATAGGTCTCCTCAGGCTTGATACTGGGCCTGAGAGTAATTTACCTCCTGCAGAGTTTAACATGGTTATGCCCTGATATTTAGTAGGGCTACCAATGAATTGATGGTAGTAGTCTGTCCCCACAAGGACAGCCATTTGGCATTTGATTTGCTCAAATTTACCTGCAGCTGCTTGATAATAGCTTTCCAGGTCAGCATAATCAACTTGAGATTGTTGTGACAAATCTTCACATTTCTTGATCTGTCTTGTTAAGTGGCCTTTAAGACCTGCAAGGGTTCTTTTCATTCTCCCTGCATTATCCATACTGGCTAGTTGGTGAAGCCTTGTGGGGCTTGTACTTGGGCTGCTCATAATACTGAACAAGCACTGATGGTAGCCTAGGGTAAATTCTGAACTCACTAGGCAATAATCCTACCTCTACTAGAGGTTAGCACTTAAAATTAATACACATTATATATATACAATCATACACACTAATGATTTGAGTGATAAACCAGTGTCACTGGAAGCACCTTTAGGTTAGCTCTTCTATATCACCCTAGGATGGTAGAGACACTAATTAATCACTCAAAGGTGTAATGATCATAAGTAAATTATTATATATACAACTCAACTCGAGTTGATAAAAATTACACCCAAAATAGGGTCTGGACCATTCATTAATGGTGTTAGGTTGTTCAATATAGTACAACTGACTATTGTAATAATGGGACTAGGATGAACAATAATAGTTCAACTAGTCATATCCTACCCTGTTGTGGGTTGGCAATTAGTAAATATTATACTGTGAACACTAGTGCAATATATATTTAATAATTCTCTATTTTGGAGAAATAATATACACAATTATTGATAATAGCCTCTTAATTAGCCTCTATGAAACTTCTAATATTATCTAGAAGTATTAAATATTATTAGTGACCTCGCGAAATAAAGTCCACAAAATTCGTAGATAATCTCTCGCGAAATGTAACACCACGAAATCCGTGAACAATCTCGCGAAGACACAGTCACTAATTTGGCTGGATTCTATATTAGCGCTGTCATTTCACGAAATAACACGCCACCAAATATCTGTGGGTGTGCATGAAACCGCTGACGAAGCTGAACTGGGCTGAGGGAGGCTCCTGAGCTCCCACGAGGCTACGCCGCTGTCTATGACTGACTGGCTTTGTTTAAATAACACTGCACTAGTATATTTAATGAATCCACTGGTTAACTGGTTCATCCGGTACTAAGATGACCAAATGTGGGTTCAAAGGATCAAATAATCCGTCATCCGGTTCGAAGATGACCAAATAATGTGGGAACCGACCTGTGAGATTTATATTTATTTAATTTATATGAATTTATATTTACGTTAATTTGTATACTTCGATAGCAATTTGTATAATGATAAGTGGACTGTATTTCTGCAATAATCTCAATCTCACAAATCGATCCTCTACACATTAGGGGGGGTTTATTAAATTAATATATATGCAGCCAATCAAACTACAGTAATAGCTACATACATTGATGAGGTTCCTTATCTTATAGTACAGCAGGTTAGTCCACCAGGTATAACTAGAGTGTAGACACCAAATTATCCTCTTTGAGGTAGCTTTTATCACCCAGTAACTGGTGCACATAATCTTGCATCCTCGTCTTGACCTGTCAAAAGTGCGCTAGCTGTGAAGCCAGATACCTATATATGACAAGTATATCAGAGAAAACACTATACAGTACATGGAACATTAAAGACCTGGCTTAATTACCTTTAGTATGAGGCGATTTCGCGTTCTAACCGGCTAACCCTATATCCTGACATTAATGGCCATAAATGAATGATAAACGGGTTTCGGATAGACTTAACTTGAATTGTAGACATCGTGTTGGAGATGGTACCTTTGGTATCCATAACACTACGTCCAAGTAAAATTAACAGGAGCCGAATTTCCTCCCGTGTGAGCCTCTGGTCTTCAATAAAAACAATGGCTGTTTAACACTCCATTCTATTGACGTTACTGGCCGACATTGTCCAGAATGATAGGAGCTAAATTTGCTCCACACGTCTCGGAGGTGACACAACAATGGCTCCTTCTTCCTCCCTCTCGCCTGGCCTACTTTGTCCAGATTTCAGAAAGTGATAGAAGGGTCACATTTACTCTACTTTAATATTGATAATTAAGTTAATTTATATAAGATGTTTTTATGATGGTAAAGTCCAAAGACTAATGTATTTAAGAATAATTCCCACCATAATAGGTGGTGAATTATAATAGTATGTGGTGATATCCCGTTTTCTATAGATGGTAATTCCACTACAAGTTACGTTTTCTATGGGTAACTTGTTGGTAATACAGTTATTATCTGTATGATATATTAAATGGTGTCGGATTTTCCGACAGGTGGCTACACTACTACCATCACTATGTAGCTACACCACTACCATCACCAGGGTGCTACACCACTAACATCATCAGGTAGCTACACCACTACCATCACCAGGTGGCTACACCACTACCATCACTATGTAGCTACACCACTACCATCACCAGGGTGCTACACCACTAACATCATCAGGTAGCTACACCACTACCATCACCAGGTGGCTACATCACTACCATCACTATGTAGCTACACAACAACCATCACCAGGTAACTACGCCAGTACCATCACCAGGTAACTACACCAGTACTATCATCAGGTGGCTACAACACTACCATCACCAGGTGGCTGCACCACTACCATCACCATGTAGCTATACCAGTACCATCACCAGGTGGCTACACCACTACCATCACCAGATGGCTACACCACTACCATCACCAGGTAATCACACCACTATCATCACCAGGTGGCCACACCACCACCAACACCAGGTTGCTACACCACTACCATCACCAGGTGGCTACACCACTAACATCACCAGGTAGCTACACCACTACCATCACCAGGTAGCTACACCACTACCATCACCAGGTGGCCACACCACTACCATCACCAGGTAGCTACACCACTACCATCACAAGGTAGCTACACCACTACCATCACCAGGTAGCTACACCACTACCATCACCAGGTGGCTACTCGACTACCATCACCAGGTAGCAACACTACTACCATCACCAGGTAACTACACCAGTACCATCACTAGGTGGCTACACCACTACCATCACCAGGTAGCTACACCACTACCATCACCAGGTGGCTACAACACTACCATCACCAGGAAGCTACACCACTACCATCACCGTGTTGCTACACCACTACAATTTCCAGGTGGCTACACCACTACCATCACCAGGTGGCTACACCACTACCATCACCAGGCAACTACACCAGTACCATCACCAGGTAACTACACCAGTTCCATCACCAGGTGGCTACACGACTACCATCACCAGGTAGCTACACCACTACCATCACCAGGTAACTACACTGGTACCATCACCAGGTTGCACACCACTACCATCACCAGGTAGGTACACCAGTACCATCACCAGGTAGGTACACCAGTACCATCACCAGGTAGCTACATCACTACCATCACCAGGTGGCTACACCACTACTATCACCAGGTAGCTACACCACTACCATCTCCAGGTAACTACACAACTACCATCACCAGGTGGCTACACCACTACCATCACCAGGTAGCTACACCACTACCATCACCAGGTGGCTACACCACTACCATCACCAGGTAGCTACTCCACTACCATCACCATGTAGCTACACCACTACCATCACCAGGTGGCTACACCACTACCTTCACTAGATGGCCACACCACTACCATCACCAGGTAGCTAGACCACAACCATCACCAGGTCGCTACACCACTACCATCACCAGGTAGCTACACCACTACCATCACCAGGTAGCTACACCACTACCATCACCAGGTGGCTACAACACTACCATCATCATGTTGTAACACCACTACAATCACCAGGTAGCTACACTACTACCATCACCATGTAGCTACACCACTACCATCACCAGGTAACAACACCACTACCATCACCAGGTAACTACACCACTACCATCACCAGGTCGCTACACCAACACCATCACCAGGTAGCTACACCACTACCATCACCAGGTGGCTACACCACTACCATCATAATGTGGCTACACCATTACCATCACCAGGTAGCTACACCACTACCATCACCAGATGTCTACACCACTACCATCACCAGGTGGCTACACTACTACCATCACAAGGTGGCTACACCATTACCATCTCAAGGTAGCTACAAAACTACCATCACCAGGTAGCTACACCACCACCAACACCAGGTAGCTACACCACTACCATCACCAGGTGGCTACACCACTACCATCACCAGGTACCTACACCACTACCATCACCTGGTGGCTAAACCACTACCTTCATCATTTAGCCACACCACAACCATCACCAGGTAGCTACACCACTACCATCATCAAGTAGCTACACCACTTCCTTCACCAGGTAGCTACACCATTACCATCACCAGGTAACTACACCAGGTAACTACACCAGTACTATCAACAGATAGCTACACCACTACCATCACCAGGTAACTACACCTCTATCATCACCAGGTAGCTACACCACTACCATCACCAGGTAGCTACACCACTACCATCACCAGGTGGCTACACCACTACCATCACCAGGTGGCTACACCACTACCATCACCAAGTAGCTACACCAGTACCGTCACCAGGTGGCTGCACCACTACCATCACCAGGTGGCTACATCACTACCATCACTATGTAGCTACACAACAACCATCACCAGGTAACTACGCCAGTACCATCACCAGGTAACTACACCAGTACTATCACCAGGTGGCTACAACACTACCATCACCAGGTGGCTGCACCACTACCATCACCATGTAGCTATACCAGTACCATCACCAGGTGGCTACACCACTACCATCACCAGATGGCTACACCACTACCATCACCAGGTAATCACACCACTATCATCACCAGTTGGCCACACCACCACCAACACCAGGTTGCTACACCACTACCATCACCAGGTGGCTACACCACTAACATCACCAGGTAGCTACACCACTACCATCACCAGGTAGCTACACCACTACCATCACCAGGTGGCCACACCACTACCATCACCAGGTAGCTACACCACTACCATCACAAGGTAGCTACACCACTACCATCACCAGGTAGCTACACCACTACCATCACCAGGTGGCTACACGACTACCTTCACCAGGTAGCAACACTACTACCATCACCAGGTAACTACACCAGTACCATCACTAGGTGGCTACACCACTACCATCACCAGGTAGCTACACCACTACCATCACCAGGTGGCTACAACACTACCATCACCAGGAAGCTACACCACTACCATCACCGTGTTGCTACACCACTACAATTTCCAGGTGGCTACACCACTACCATCACCAGGTGGCTACACCACTACCATCACCAGGCAACTACACCAGTACCATCACCAGGTAACTACACCAGTTACATCACCAGGTGGCTACACGACTACCATCACCAGGTAGCTACACCACTACCATCACCAGGTAACTACACTGGTACCATCACCAGGTTGCACACCACTACCATCACCAGGTAGGTACACCAGTACCATCACCAGGTAGGTACACCAGTACCATCACCAGGTAGCTACATCACTACCATCACCAGGTGGCTACACCACTACTATCACCAGGTAGCTACACCACTACCATCTCCAGGTAACTACACAACTACCATCACCAGGTAGCTACACCACTACCATCACCAGGTAGCTTCATCTCTATCATCACCAGGTGGCTACACCAGTGCCATCACCAGGTGGCTACACCACTACCATCACCAGGTAGCTACACCACTACCATCACCAGGTGGCTACACCACTACCATCACCAGGTAGCTACTCCACTACCATCACCATGTAGCTACACCACTACCATCACCAGGTGGCTACACCACTACCTTCACTAGATGGCCACACCACTACCATCACCAGGTAGCTAGACCACAACCATCACCAGGTCGCTACACCACTACCATCACCAGGTAGCTACACCACTACCATCACCAGGTAGCTACACCACTACCATCACCAGGTGGCTACAACACTACCATCATCATGTTGTAACACCACTACAATCACCAGGTAGCTACACCACTACCATCACCATGTAGCTACACCACTACCATCACCAGGTAACAACACCACTACCATCACCAGGTAACTACACCACTACCATCACCAGGTCGCTACACCAACACCATCACCAGGTAGCTACACCACTACCATCACCAGGTGGCTACACCAATACCATCATAATGTGGCTACACCATTACCATCACCAGGTAGCTACACCACTACCATCACCAGATGTCTACACCACTACCATCACCAGGTGGCTACACTACTACCATCACAAGGTGGCTACACCATTACCATCTCAAGGTAGCTACAAAACTACCATCACCAGGTAGCTACACCACCACCATCACCAGGTAGCTACACCACTACCATCACCAGGTGGCTACACCACTACCATCACCAGGTACCTACACCACTACCATCACCTGGTGGCTAAACCACTACCTTCATCATTTAGCCACACCACAACCATCACCAGGTAGCTACACCACTACCATCATCAAGCAGCTACACCACTTCCTTCACCAGGTAGCTACACCATTACCATCACCAGGTAACTACACCAGGTAACTACACCAGTACTATCAACAGATAGCTACACCACTACCATCACCAGGTAACTACACCTCTATCATCACCAGGTAGCTACACCACTACCATCACCAGGTAGCTACACCACTACCATCACCAGGTGGCTACACCACTACCATCACCAGGTGGCTACACCACTACCATCACCAAGTAGCTACACCAGTACCGTCACCAGGTGGCTGCACCACTACCATCACCAGGTAGCTACACCACTACCATCACCAGGTAGCTACTGTGGGATATCTAGGGCTTGACTCAATTATTTAATTACTTACTTATTTTATATAATATCGAAGGACCACCCACTTTTGAGAAAAGAGGGAATCTAATAAAAAGTGATCATTAGAAACACAAGGAAGAACCATGTCTATGGATAATTATTAGAAAGAATAATCACTTAAATAAATAATGGACTGTATGATTAATTAACTAAATTCAGAGCCTCAAACACCTACATTGGGGGGTATTGCTAGAACTTCATATACGTCTAGGAACTAGTGTGATTCGTCACCAGTTCATTGTTGAGTAAAGAACATTATGACCAAAAATATTATAGAATCAATAGGTAAATTCAAATAGAGAATATTAATGATTGTTAGAATTAAAGAGCAATCATCTTAGTAAACACATCAATTTCCAAAACTCATATGGTAAATATTCCATATGATAATATTATGGATATGTATAATAAAATGGAATAATTAAATGTGTACAAAAAGTCTTAGCTTTAAGACGATTTCTATGACATCGTTCGTGCTTCGTCCTCTTGATCTCAGGATCTCCACATAGAAGCCATTAGAGGTGAATAACACGAATGTAGTTAACGACTCGTTGACTCCTCACATACGAGCTGTAATTTAAAGGATATTACGTAGCATTTAACTAGGCTACGTAAATCTCAAAATTTATGAAAATAGAGAATAAATATTAATGCGGTACTAACATTGGATTTGTTGTCGTCCCACTATGTAACGACAGACTAACCACGAAATATACAATCTCTAATGATGCATCAAGAAAGAAAATATATTTAGCATGAGCGCAGTAAATGCTGAAGTCTGCCGATATCGCGTCTCAGTCTCAAACTTCCACGATTTTGTACACGTGATTGAGAGTTTGGCTTGATTCTCGACGCGTTATTGATTGACCGAGCACTATGGAGCACGTGGAAGAATAATTATTCGTTATTAGTTGGGTATCAGTGTAATTCTTGCTGATAACTCCCCAACGCCACGTGTCTCAGACTCTGACGCCACGACTTTCCTCTGTCCAAGCACGCACTCGCTCCTCAATCCACAACACAATGGGGTCTCCTTCTCCTCCAACCCGCGTCCCGCATTCACCACAGAAATTATTTATCACGAATAATACTATTTCGCGCAATTGTGGTTGAAATACTTTAATAAGGACTGGGTTGTGATTCTAGGGATTTAAATATTATTGCTTTCTCGTCTTATGATGGTAAACGAGAAATAGAGAAGATTATAGTTTTCTCCATGGCATTCACGCGTGACAGAAAAACTATTATTTGATAACAAACGTAACTAAAAACTCTCGATTTAGAATTATTTGGGAGTTATGTTATCCGTAAATAATTATCACACGGAATACTGATAATTTTAGAGAACCACATTCAATTGGCAAGCACATTGGCAATAAATGTGTTTAACTAGATATAATCTGACGCAATGTTAGTGCTTTATTTCGTAAGAATTGTAGCATTAAATACGCAGATATAATGGTTAGTTTATGTTAACATTACTGTTAGTAAATTTAGTGACTACTGTTGTTAGTATATAATAATAATGATTTATTATAATACAATAGTAGTGTATTAGTGTTGGAAATTTCCAACATAACTCCGGGGGGAGGAAATTTCTCGGGTCGCAGTGCAATGTTGAGTACTGACATACCTATCCCGAAGTTAGTATTAATGTTAGTATGTTAGTATGTTAGTACACACATAACGGATGTCCCATAATTGTCAAGGACACACAAGAAATTTGAGTCTTGTAAAGAAATTCATGTTGAATGGAACATGTTATTGTGAATCATCTAAAGTTAATAACTAAGAAAGCCTACAATAAACTCTGTGACTAGTGTCGCTATGACAGGTAAGGTTTATGTTACTAAGTCTTAAAGCTTTGCAAACTCTTAAATACTCTAGACGAAATAATGTTATTATTAATAGCCTATACAACAAATTAAGAATTAAATCATACAATTTAAAGTTATTGAGAATCCACTGTGATGAGAATGTTCTGGGTCATTGTGACTTGTAACGATTTGTTACTTGACATCACAGCACAGTATCATCATGATTACTCAAATCAGATAGGAAATTATTTGCTCCTGGTCAGAGCTATAATAGGCTTGTAGTTTCCGTTTGCATTGTTGAGCAGCAGCTCTAGTGGGGCGGTTGCTCAGTGGATCAGAATTGTTGTCTTCGGAAACTGTTGGTGAAGCTGGTTCTGATAAACACTCTCGTTCTGCTAATTCGAGAGGTGCCAACTTCTCTAAGGTTTTTAGGGTAGTGTTGCCTCGGCACAAAACCTTTACTACTCTCAGGATGCCTTGGTGATCTGGGTGAATAGCAACAATTTTGCCTATAGGCCACTCTGACCTTGGTCCATCACTGTCAACCAATACTAGGTCTCCTGGTTCAAGTTGAACTTTATTATAGGGGCTCGAAGCTCCGTAGTGGTACTCTCGTAGAGCTGTGAGGTACTCTCGCGTCCGCACCTCATTTCACCTTTCAATTACTCTTGAGAGATGTTGGTAACTTTCTACTAAGTCACTCCTGGTTACATGGGAAGGATCGACGGGGTCCTCTTCTGCCAAAGGTATTAGAGGGCTCAGCAGGCCTCCATGTATTACGTGTGAGGGACTCAGAGGTTCTCTCTGTGAGAAATCATCTGTTAGGTATGTTAATGGGCGATTGTTGCTCGCGCCTCAATTTCCACGACGAGTGTTTGGAGTTCGGAGTAACTAATTTTCTGTCGATGTAAGGTCTTCCTTAAGCACTTCTTGAAAGTTCCTATCATACGTTCGTAGAACCCACCATGCCAGGGGGCTCTTGGAGCAATAAATTTCCAGTGGCATTGTCGTCTCTGCAGGACTGACTGCACTTCTGGATGATTCCATACCTCTCGTTGACAGGCTTCTCCTGCTACAAAATTTGAACCATTGTCCGATATCATTAGTTTGGGACAGGATCTGCGAGCTGCAAATCTACGAAAAGCTTGGATGAAGGCTTCGGCACTCATGTCAGAAGTCACTTCTAGATGTACGCCTCGTGTGGTAGCACACGTAAAGAGGCAAATATAAGCTTTCATTGGTATCTTATCTGGATTGCCAGTGAGAAGCAAGGCTCCTGTGTAATCGACACCAGTGGTCTCAAAGGGACGAAGATGAACCACTCTTTCTTCAGGGAGTGGTGGAGGTCCTGGGTAAGGACACAATCGAGCGTCGTATCCTTTGCAGAACACACATAACTTAATAATTGATTTGACGGTTTGACGCAACCCGTTCTCGCAAATTTAATAATTCAATATTGACTTATTAAATATGTGCATAGGTGACATACTTAACATAGTAGATACCCTTAAAAAGATTCATAGAAAACACCGACCGTACCTAACCTACTTAGTATGTTAAGATAAGCATCTTATTGCTTCGTAATTACAATTATTACCTAACCTATAATAGGTATAGGTTAAGTAATAATTGTAATTACGAAGCAATAAGATGCTTATCTTAAAATACTAACAAGGTTAGGTAAGGTCGGTGTTTTCTATGCATCTTTTTAAGGGTATCTATTATGTTTAGTATATCACCTATGCACGTAGTTAATAAGTCAATATTGACTTTACGAATTTGCGAGAACGGGTTGTTTGATGATTTTGAGGAAGCCAATATTTCTGTCTGAGGTCGGTGAGAGTGTCTAACACTCCACCATGCAAAGTACCATATTGATGGTGATGTAAAACTAGAAGTTTGGTAATGATGTGGTGACGTGGTAGAAGGATCGGATTCTTTGTATCCAAATCAATTTTTGCATGAAGCAAACGTCCTCCACATTTTGATATATTATGAGTGTTGGCATCGTACAAGATACCTAGAGACTTGGTTAATTTATCTGGAAGATTTTCATATTCACTTCCATATGTCTCTTGCTGTGCGCGTTTGATTCAGTAGAGGATAGGATTGGGAAACTTATGTCTGATTCCTATCTTAGCAAGAAAGTCAAACACATGTGCTGTTACTCTTAATAACTTACTCAAGTTAGAATAATTGTGAGGATTAATAGCCAAGATTCGATGAGGTTCTGGTTCTTTCATGGGAGTAGTGATATTGGTCACTATGACTTGTGGCTTTTGTTTGGGCTACTGACCACTAACAAGCCATGGAGGTCCATTAAACCACATCGAAGACTTGATAAGTTGTTTTAATGTTAACCCTCGAGATAAGTAATCTGCAGGATTGTCCTAAGTGGGAACATGTCTGAATTTATATCCAGCAGATAATTCATGAATTTCCCTAACACGATTACTAACGTAGGGAGTTTTATTGTTGTTGTTTCTTACCCATTGTAAGACTGCCTCATTATCTGACCACACGACGATTTCACCAAAGTGGATATTATTGAGTGTCTTGGTCAGGCAATGAGCTAATCTTACTCCCACCAGCAATGCAGTTAACTCCATTTGAGGTAAAGATCTCTTCTTAATGGGAGCAACTCTTGCTTTAGATGTGAGCAAAATTGATTGTACACTATTGACTAAGTAGGCTACAGCGCCATATGCTTTGCCAGAGGCATCGCAAAAAACGTGCAAATTTGTGGGCAAGTTTTGTCCTGAAGCATTACGAGGAAATTTCAAAACAACTAACTGACTGAAATCCGTTGTGAGTATCTGTCATTTATCTTGCAACTCAATTGGCAACGGATCATCCCATCCCATATGTTTCTGACAGCATTCCTGCACTAGGAGTTTGCCCCTTATTAATATAGGACTAAGTAAGCCTAAAGGGTCAAATGGTTGACTGACATACGAGAGTAATTTTCTCATGGTAAGGGATGAATTATCGTTTGTACTGACTTGACATTCATCTCGTCAGTACTTGTGTTCCATTCCACACCCAGAACTTTTAATTGATTAGGCACCTGATAACCTGGAAACTCTTTCTCGATTATCTGGTTTAATGATTTATTATTTGAGGCCCATGATTGTAGTGGCATATTGGCTCCCAATAACTCACGGTTAGCCTCATGGTAGATTTCTACCAAATTGGATTGATCATTTGTAGTTCCCTGGAAATTATCGACATACAATTTGTCACTGATTTCTGCCTTATAAGGGCTATTTGACTTCCTCAAATGTGTATCTAATGTTGCTTGAAGTGGAAACGGGGAGGAAGTCGCTCCGAATAGCACTGAGGAAAAACGATAAGTTATGATATCACCGTTAGGATCCAGTGGGTCCTTAATCCTGAGAAACTTGGTGTAATTACGATCCACTTCTTGTAAGCCTACTCTAAGGAAAGCTTTACTGATATCAGCAGTATAAGCAAAAATACCAGTACGGAACCGTAATAGCACATCATGTAGCCTTTTAGTTAGGCTAGGTCCCGTTTGGAGACATTCATTCAAGGACACGCTGATTTGCTTCACTTTGGCACTACAGTTGAAGATAATACGTATTGGTGTTATCAATGAATCTTTCACCACAGCGTGATTGGGTAAATAGTGTCCTATTTTTCGGTCATCATTATCAACAACCTTGATAAATTTACTGTTGAGTTGTTGTTTGATTAGTTGATGATACATGTTCAGTTTGTCTGGCTGCTTCTTCCGCCGTATTAATTGAGACTGTAATTGTGAGGCTGCCATGTAATTAACTGGAAGTTGTGGATGATTCAACTTCCATGGTAGTCTCACCCACTATTGTTTATCTTTATAGACAACTGTATCCAGATATTGCTGGTAAGTCCACATATCATCAGGGCTTGGTTGTTCAGGGACAATACCTAAAGTGTCTAAATCCCACAGACGATGTACAGGTGGATCAGACTCATTATCTTCAGATATTTCTCTGAAACGTAGGGGGTGACTGTTCCAAGCCTAGTCACGCCACTATTGTATTGTTAGATTGTTGGTTGGTTGACGCTGGGTTTTGTTGGAAAAGCACCGGTCCAGTAAGCAACTTGCCTCCAGCAGATGACAAATTCATTCCATGTTGTCTTGTGCATCCCGTTATAAATTTATAATAATGGTCAGCGCCTATAAGTATTCCAACATCAGTGAGGCAGTCAGAATTTATTTTGTAATCTGCTAGCCTCATGCGGTTTCGTTTAAGATATTTCGCAGTGCGAGCTAATCCTGTGATCTGCAGGTCTGAAGGAAGTTTATCTACTACTACCGCTTGTATTAGACTAGTGGAAGATCCAAGTCTCACTAATACCTTAACTACTTGGCATTCACGAGGTCCACTATTAGTCAAGAAACCAGAAATATTCAATCTCACACTTTTGGCAGGTTTTAAATTTAACTGCTTGACTAATTGTTGTGTGATGAAGGTTTTCTGTGATCCTTGATCAAAAAGACCTCTAGTGTTAACTCTAGATTTCCTGTTAATTAATTTGAGTTGAGCTGTAGGCAGAATGGTATTATTGCCTGACTCAGTAGCAAGTACATTTATTTCTTGATGTACCTTGCAATATTGTACTGTGGTAGAATTCGTGGAATTCTCCCCAGTTGTCATGGATTGGGTAGAAGTTTTTCTACATAAGGCATAATGATGTACACCTATGTTGCATCTACTGCATGAATGTAGTTGCACTACACATTTACTGGGATCATGAGAGCCCTTGCACTTGGTGCACCTGTGTATTTCTTGTAACCGTTTAATCCTGGTATTAAAGTTAGGATAAACAGTGCATTGGTAGGCGACATGTTCTTGACTACAGAACAGACACCTTCTCTCTCTGGTTGACTTTGTCCCTTTAGTAGATGTATCAGTTGTTACATCAGAGGGAGATACTGAATAAGTACCTACATTACCACTCCCCTTTCCAGTGAATGGAGCAGTCCTAGGTTTAAATTTATTAGACTTATTTAAAGTCGATTTGGGTTTGACTGAGGTGTCAATATTAGAGGAATTACGATGGGAGTGAGTAGAGAAGTTTGGAACACTTTTCCCATCTTGGTTGGCTCTTTGTCTTTCGACTAAGGTATGTAGACCTTCTGTAATTTCTTTCAAGGTCAGAAAGGTTTTATTGTACATAGTGCACAATTTATCTAAAGTTTCTCTTGGTAATTTTCGCCTTACAACTACTTTGGTCATCCATTCAGCTGTCTGAATTTGGACTTTAAGGCTTAAGGCCTTGAGTAAAGATTCTAACTCCAGCCTGAAAATTTGGAGAGAATCGGTAGAATTATTAGCAGATGGTAAATCTAGCAATTTTTGAACTAAGACAGTAATAGTTCTCTCCTAGTTATCGTAGTTGGTTTTGAGCAATTGAACAGCTAGGGTGTAACCATCACTGGTCAGTGTTATGTTAGAGATTACTTTCAAGGCTTCATTTCGTAACAAGCCTTGTAAATAAGTGAATTTGGTTGTTTGAGGAATGTTGACTTTAGAGTCTACTGCATCCACGAATTTACTCCAGAAATCATCCCAACTTTCATTCTCGTTACCAGAGAATGTGGGTATGTTGATCTGAGGTAATTTGACATCAGGATCTGGATGTGCAGTAGAGGTTATTGTTAATTTGTTTTTAGCAGTTTGCTTTTTAAAGGGTTGAAGTTTAACATGTATATCATCTTCATACTGGGCTAAGTCATTTACAATATCCTCAAGTTCACTATCACCTATAGAAGTTGAGTAAAGTTCTGTTAAATACAGATTCATATGTTGCTTAATATGGGTGAATTTGCCTTCAGCAACTTGAAGTAAATCTTCTAATTCAAGGTAGTCAACAGGTGACTGTTGTGACAGATTTTGACATTTGGTAATCTGTCGGGTCAAATGACCTTTCACACCGATAAGGGTCCTTTTCATTTTGTCAGCCGTTTACATCTTGCTGGGTAAAGGCTGGTTTGACAGTAAATAGTTGTTACTGAGGTAAATGGGATATTGACTCATTCAATGGAGTTCAATATCAATAATAATAGCCTAATATATTTGAATAGACTACACTACTTCGTTCAGAGGTTAATTTACCTACCTAACAATAAATAACTAATTATTTTGAGCAGTGCTTGAACTTCACCATTAACTTTCGTCCGGCTAGCTCATCTTTATCACCATTAGATGTAATGGTGATCATTCAGCAGCACTCAAAATGTATACACACAAATAATGAGTACAAGAATAAGTAATATGGATATACTCTAATCAGAGTTATCCTAAAGTTTAATCCCACCCTTGATAGGGTCAGCACAAGAATGAATAATATATGTACTACTAACTAGATCAAGCCTAGTTGTGAGAATTTCTACCTAAGAAACTACAAATTTATTTAGTCTGCGTTTGTGCCAAATTCAGCACAATCATAGCCTAATTTCCTACCTAATAAAGGTTGGCAAAGATTAAATTGTGGTGCAGTAGTGTGAATATAGTTGTGCTGTATTTTTGTTTTTTTGGATTTTATAGTTTATATAAATGTGCACTTGCACACACAGGTGAAAAACAATTATGCAAATTACCATTTACCTAATGTTCTCTCATTCATATAATTTCCTAAATAATCTGTCAAGTCTCCATGCACTTATGCAAGCATCTACCTCAGTTTCATTGTAAAATTTTACTCTTAAATCTAATCTTACCCTATTCCATTTAAATTTTAAATTTAATTGTTTTGATCTATGTCATTTATTGAAATCAATTATTGATCTCATTTTGTTCTTTTAATTAAGTTCATACTAATTATAGGTTAAAAACTAAGCTAAATAAAATTTATTATCTTTAAGATTATTTTACTTTACAATTATCATTTGTCAAATTTTTTTATATATTCATCTTGACAGTCTCTACTGATTTTTTTGTTCTCTCCACCAAACTTGTGTATCCTCCATGGCTATCTAGTGACCTTTATTCTACCTCTAATTGTTTCAATTCTTTTGTTTACTTGCATTTATTGTTGTGTTTTGCCATAATTATTCTCTAATTTTAGCAGACTTAATACTTTGTAAGCTCTTATTGTATTGTTATATTATTATATTGTTGTGTTTTGCTATAATTACTTTCTATTTTACAGCAGATTTAGTTTTTATCTGTTCCTGTAATTGCTTATCTTATTGTATCGTGACATTATCTTATCTATATGCTTACTGATATTGATCCTGATCGAAATCTTTTGTCCCATATCCACACAAATCAGCACATTGATCATCATTATTGCAGGTATTACACAGCAAATCTTGCAAAAAACAAACTCCTAAATAGCACCTGCTTATCAGTTTACAACCAAAATGTTAGGTCACTTGGTAAACATTTTGATGATATAAATGCACTACATACAGCACTAGGTACTAAATTATCTTTCATCATTTTAACAGAGACTTGGCTAAGTAATGACTATACCCAACTCTACAATTTAGCTGGTTATAAAGCCATTCATAACTGCAGGCCTAATAAAAAAGGTGGCGGTACAGCAATATATTACAAAGATACCTTCATTTGCAATAGTGTTATTAGTGATAGAGATGACTATTGTGAATATACCTTTGCCAAGTTCTCCAGTAAATCCCTTAAATCCTCCCTGAAAATCGGTGCCATCTATAGATTTCCTAATACCAACATAGCTTTATTCTCTGACAATGTAAGGAATCTTATCATAAATAACAATCTCAACAAAAATCACATCATTCTGGGAGGTGATTTCAATATTGACCTGGGTCTTCAAAACAACCCTCAAGTTGACTATTTCCGTAACAGCATGCACTCCTGTATGCTAATCCCCACAATCACCAAGCCCACCCGAGTCACTCAAACATCTGCCACTACCCTGGATCACCTATGGACTAATATAACAGCTCCCCTTACATCTGGGGTAATTTATGACAGAACAACTGACCAGTATCCTACTTTCCTCATAGCAAACATTGACACATCACCACCAGAAACAAAAAAACTTTCATTCAGGCTATATAGTGAATCAGCTTTAGGCAATCTCTCTAATGCACTTCACAATATTAACTGGGAATCTGAATTTAATAATTCACAGGATATAAACTCATCAACTAACCTCTTTCTCTCCAAAACTCTAAGCCTCTACAACACTCACTGTCCCCTCCTTACCAAACAAGTAACTGATAAAAGAAAAAATAACCCGTGGCTCACAAGTGGCATAATTAAATCAATCAACAAAATACATGAATACGAAAAGAAATTTAGGAGTGGCCTAGTTTCAAAGGAAGTAGTTAAAAGGTACTCATCAGTGCTTACCAGTATCATAAGAAAAGCAAAACTTTCATATTATGAGACTAGATTCAAAGAAGCAAAAGGCAACATGAAAAGCACATGGAATGCCATCTCTAATATCCTGGGAACTAAACAACACTCCCACAACCAGATAACATTTTCTAAGGATGGTCTTACACCGTCATCTGACTTAGAAATGGCGAATGAATTTAATAGCTTCTTTTCATCGATTGGTGCTAACCTTGCAAGTAAAATCCCACAGACTCAGACACATATCAACACATATCTCTCAGGCAGCTATCCAAACTCTCTTCTCCTCTCACCAGTCAGCCCGTCAGATGTTGTGTCCATCATATACTCACTAAAAACCAAAGCTGGGAACATCAGTGAAATCCCATCCATTGTATACAAGAGCGCCTCCCATGCCCTTGCGCCACCTATAGCTCTGCTGTTCAACAAATCCCTTGAGTGTCATACCTTCCCTGATATCCTTAAAAAAGCAAGAGTAACGCCAGTTCATAAAGGAGGCAATCCGGCAGACATAAACAACTATAGACCAATATCGAACCTACCCATACTATCAAAAATATTTGAAAAAATCATCTACAAACAACTCTACTCCTATCTCGTAAAATTCGACATTCTTAGCCCCTGTCAGTTTGGCTTCCGCTCTCAAAAGAGTACCAACGATGCAATTATTAGTCTCCTTGATATAATTTACTCAGCCCTTGACAAAAATGAGTTTCCAATTGGACTCTTCATTGACCTGAGAAAGGCCTTTGATACTGTTAATCACGATTACCTCTTATGTAAACTCCATCAATATGGAATCCGAGGCCATGCACTGGACTATATCCAATCCTATCTTAGTGATAGACACCAATGTGTAGCCATCAATAATATAATCTCTCCCATTCTACCAATAACCGTTGGAGTGCCACAGGGCAGCATCTTGGGACCTCTTCTATTTCTTTTATACATTAATGATCTGCCTAATGTCTCTAACATTCTGAAACCTATTTTGTTTGCTGATGATACTACCCTCATCTACTCCAACCCCAACCCACATACACTAAATGATGTTGTTAATAATGAACTAAAAAAAAGTCCATTTATGGATGTCAACCAACAAACTAACACTTAACACAGAAAAGACCTACTACATCCTATTTGGAAGCAAATCTACAAATGCAATTCAGCTTCAGATTGACAATGTAAACATTAGCAATAAAAATGATGGAAAGTTTCTTGGCATATTCCTAGACAAGAGACTCAACTTCAGTACCCACATACAACACATAACTAAGAAAGTCTCTAAAACAGTTGGTATACTCTCCAAAATCAGATATTATGTACCTAACTCTGCTCTCATCTCTCTATATTATGCACTAATCTATCCCTATCTCAACTATGGTATCTGTGCATGGAGTTCAACCACTGCAAACCACCTCAAGTCCATCATCACCCAGCAAAAATCTGCTATCAGAATAATATCAAATTCTGCTTTCAGACAACACACAGCCCCCTTGTTTAACTCCCTAAACATGCTAAACATAATCTCACTCCACAAATTCTCTTGTGTCAACTACATTTACAAAACCCTGTTCTTAAATGCAAATCCTTGTCTGAAACTCTTCCTGGACAGATGTAATAGGACCCATTATCACCACACCAGAAATAAATATCTCTTTGATATCCCCAGAGTTAAACTTAATCTGTGTAAACACTCTATACAAATAAAGGGACCCAGTTTATGGAACTCACTCCCTACTGAATTGAAAAGCTGTCCAACTTTTACATCATTCAAAATCAATACTAAAAAGTACCAAATTTCATCTTCATAGTTTTTCACCTTTTGCCTTAAAATTGCACTGTATCAATTGCTACCCACTCTCCCAACCTTTATGTTCCCAATTTGAACATCTTTACCATTCTGATCATTGCTGTTTTCTTATATGTGCTGCCAATCTGCTGTATGGTGTTTATAAATCTTGTTTATCTGTATCTTTTGCTACCCAGTCTCCCAATCTTTATGTACCCAATCTGAACATCTTTACCATTGTGATCATTGCTGTCTTATATGTGCTGTCAATCTGCTGTATGGTGTCTACTAATCTTGTTTAAATTACTAATCAAGCTGTCAATGTAATCAATCAGAGCTTTAATATAACAATGTGCTTTAATATACTTACTTAGCTCTCTCATCTCATTTTTCTCTTGCAATGTATCTTTATCATTTATCAATTCTGATAGAAATTACCTACTTAAAGTTATCTGCTAGATTAAGGACCTGCCTGAAACGCTGCACGTACTAGTGGCTTTACAAGAATGTAAATACTGTACTATCCAATGTATTCTCACAAACCCAATGTACCTTCTTGTATATATAAAAATAAATAAATAAATAAATGTACAGTTAATTTTGGCTTGCTAGCCACAGCCGTTTGTGGTGATTAATTGTGTTGATCAATTTGTCAACTACATGTGACCTAGACTCACCTGACAGGTGTACACCATCTCTTGCCAGGTTTTGCCTGTTTGGTCTGGCTGTATATTGAATATAAGTGGCATCCAATCGTACTCGTTTCTTCAGCCTAAAGTTTATATATTTGGCAGCTCTTTGGTAATATTCTGGGCTTACTCCCCAACGATTATTATTACTCAGTTGGCGAGGTTCCACCAATGTGAATACTACTGAATTGCTGATGAATTTAAATGAGGAAATTATAGTTTTAAGGTGATTAATTACCTCAGCTGGATGTCGAGTAGGATGGATGTCATTACCACCTAAATAAATAATGGTTAGATGGTGAGGCCACTCTAACACAGGTGTTAGTGTGGAATTGTTATAGAAGTTATGAGCTGTTTCTCCTGGTGACCTAAAGATTCTTACTTCAGTATGAGGTATAGGTCTAAGTGTTGTGGGTAATTGACTGTGTCCTACGAGTGCTACCTTATACATGAGGTATAAGTAGCAAATGAATTGGTGTGAATTAGGCTAACCTATGTGGTACACTGCCGGTAGATACAATTAATAAATGTGGTTAGTCTAGACTACTTCACACGGTGATTAGTTATTACTAATTAGTATATATATTTATATCTATCCGGTTCGAAGGACCATAATGTGGGATATCTGGGGCTTGACTCAATTATTTAATTACTTACTTATTTTATATAATAACGAAGGACCACCCACTTTTGAGAAAAGAGGGAAACTAATAAAAAGTGATCATTAGAAACACAAGGAAGAACCATTGTCTATGGATATATATTAGAAAGAATAATCACTTAAATAAATAATGGACTGTATGATTAATTAACTAAATTCAGAGCCTCAAACACCTACGTTGGGGGGTATTGCTAGAACTCCATATACGTCTAGGAATTAGTGTGGTTCGTCACCAGTTCATTGTTGAGTAAAGAACATTATGACCAAAAATATTATAGAATCAATAGGTAAATTCAAATAGAGAATATTAATGATTGTTAGAATTAAAGAGCAATCATCTAAGTAAACACATCAATTTCCAAAACTCATATGGTAAATATTCCATATGATAATATTATGGATTTGTATAATAAAATGGAATAATTAAATGTGTACAAAAAGTCTTAGCTTTAAGACGATTTCTATGACATCGTTCGTGCTTCGTCCTCGTGATCTCAGGATCTCCACATAGAAGCCATTAGAGGTGAATAACACGAATGTAGTTAACGACTCGTTGACTCCTCACATACGAGCTGTAATTTAAAGGATATTACGTAGCATTGAACTAGGCTACTTAAATCTCAAAATCTATGAAAATAGAGAATAAATATTAATGCGATACTAACATTGGATTTGTTGTCGTCCCACTATGTAACGACAGACTACCCACGAAATATACAATCTCTAATGATGCATCAAGAAAAAAATATACTTAGCATGAGAGCAGTAAATGCTGAAGTCTGCCGATATCGCGTCTCAGTCTCAAACTTCCACGTTGTTATACACGTGATTGAGAGTTTGGCTTGATTCTTGACGTGTTATTGATTGACCGAGCACTATGGAGCCCGTGGAAGAATAATTATTCATTATTAGTTGGGTATAAGTGTAATTCTTGCTGATAACTCCCCAACGCCACGTGTCTCAGACTCTGACGCCACGACTCTCCTCAGTCCAAGCACACACTCGCTCCTCAATCCACAACACAATGGGGTCTCCTTCTCCTCCAAGCCGCGTCCCGCATTCACCACAGAAATTATTTATCACGAATAATACTATTTCGCGCAATTGTGGTTGAAATACTTTAATAAGGCCTGGGTTGTGATTCTAGGGATTTAAATATTATTGCTTTCTCGTCTTATGGTGGTAAACGAGAAATGGAGAAGATTATAGTTTTCTCCATGGCATTCACGCGTGACAGAAAAACTATTATTTAATAACAATCGTAACTAAAAACTCTCGATTTAGAATTATTTGGGAGTTATGTTATCCGTAAATAATTATAACACGGAATACTGATGATTATAGAGAACCACATTCAATTCTCTAGCACATTGGCAATAAATGTGTTTAACTAGATATAATCTGACACAATGTTAGTGCTTTATTTCGTAAGAATTGTAGCATTAATACGCAGATATAATGGTTAGTTTATGTTAACATTACTGTTAGTAAATTTAGTGACTACTGTAGTTAGTATATAATAATAATGATTTATTATAATACAATAGTAGTGTATTAGTGTTGGAAATTTCCAACAGCTACACCACTACCATCACCAGGTAACAACACCACTACCATCACCAGGTGGCTACACCAAAGCCATCACCAGTTAGCTACACCACTACCATCATCAGGTGGCTACACCACTACCATCACTAGGTGGCTAAACCACAACCATCACCAGGTAACTACACCAGTACCATCACCAGGTAACTACACTAGTACTATCACCAGGTAACTACTCTAGTACTATCACCAGGTGGCTACACCATTACCATCACCAGGTGGCTGCACCACTACCATCACCTGGTAGCTAAACCGCTACCATCACCAGGTGGCTACACTACTAACATCACCAGGTCGCTACACCACTCCCATCACTAGGTGGCTACATCACTACCATCAGCAGGTAACTACACCTCTACCATCACCATGTAGCTACACCACTACCATCACCAGGTGGCTACACCACTACCATCACTAGGTGGCTACACCACTACCATCACCAGGTGGCTACACCACTACCATCACCAGGTAACAACACCACTATCATCACCAGGTGGCCACAATATTACCATCACCAGGTAGCTACACCACTACCATCACCAGGTGGCTACACCACAAACATCACCAGGTAGCTAAACCACTCTCATCACCAGGTGGCTACATCACTACCATCAACAGGTAACTACACCTCTACCATCACCATGTAGCTACACCACTACCATCCCTAGGTGGCTACACCACTACCATCACCAGGTAAGAGGTAGGTACACCACTACCATCACCAGGTGGCTACACCACTACCATCACCAGGTAGCTACACCACTACGATCACCAGGTAACCACACCACTACCATCACCAGGTGGCCACACCACTACCTTCACCAGATAGCTACAACACTACCTTCACCAGATGGCTACACCACTACTCTCACCAGGTAGCTACATCACTACCATCACCAGGTGGATACACCACTACCATCACCAGGTAGCTACATCACTACCATCACCAGGTGGCTACACCACTACCATCACGAAGTTGCTACACCACTACCATCACCAGGCAGCTACACCTCTACCATCACCAGGTAGCTACACCACTACCATCACCAGGTGGCTACACCACTACCATCCCCAGGTGGCTACACCACTACCATCACCAGGTAGCTACACCACTACCATCACCAGGTAACCACACCACTACCATCACCAGGTGGCCACACCACTACCATCACCAGATAGCTACACCACTACCTTCACCAGATGGCTACACCACTACTATCACCAGGTAGCTACATCACTACCATCACCAGGTGGATACACCACTACCATCAACAAGTAGCTACATCACTACCATCACCAGGTGGCTACACCACTACCATCACCAAGTAGCTACACCACTACCATCACCAGGTGGCTACACCACTACCATCACCAGGTAGCTACACCTCTACCATCACCAGGTAGCTACACCACTACCATCACCAGGTGGCTACACCACTACTAACACCAGGTGGCTACACAACTACCATCACCAGGTAACTACACCACCACCATCACCAGGTAACTACACCACTACCATCACCAGGCAACTACACCACTAACATCACTAGGTAGCTACACAACTACTATCACCTGGTAGCTACACCACTACCATCACCTGGTGGCTACACTACTACCATCACCAGGTAGCTCCACCAATACCATCACCTGGGGGCTACACCACTACCATCACCAGGTAGCTACACCACTACCATCACCAGGTAGCTACACCACTACCATCACCAGGTGGCTACACCACTACCATCACCAGGTGGCAACACCACTACCATTACCTGGTGGCTACACCACTACCATCACCAGCTGGCTACAACACTACCATCACCAGGTTGCTACACCACTACCATCATCAGGTAACTACACCACTACCATCAGCAGGTGGCTACACCACTACCATCACCAGGTGGCTACTACAGTACCATTACCTGGTTGCTACACCACTACCATCTCCTGATGGCTACACCACAACCATCACCAGATGGCTACACATCTACCATCAACAGGTGGCTATACCACTACCATCACCAGGTGGCTACACCACTACCTCACCAGGTGGCTACACCACTACCATCACCAGATAGCTACATCACTACCATCACCAGGTGGCTACACCACTCCCATCACCAGGTAGCTACATCACGACCATCACCAGGTGGCTACACCACTACCATCACCAAGTAGCTACACCTCTACCATCACCAGGTAGCTTCACCACTACCATCACCAGGTAGCTACACCACTACCATCACCATGTAGCTACACCACTACCCTCACCAGGTAACAACATCACTACCATCACCAGGTAGCTACACCACTACAATCACCATGTAGCTACACCACTACCATTACCAGGTGGCTACACCACTACCATCACCAGGTAGCTACACCTCTACCATCACCAGGTAGCTTCACCACTACCATCAGCAGGTGGCTACACCACTACTATCACCAGGTGGCTACACCACTACCATCACCAGGTAACTACACCACTACCATCACCAGGTAACTACAACACAACCATCACCAGGCAACGCAACTACACCACTACCATCACCAGGTAACTACAACACTACCATCACCAGGTAGCTACACCTCTACCATCACCAGGTAGCTTCACCACTACCATCAGCAGGTGGCTACACCACTACTATCACCAGGTGGCTACACCACTACCATCACCAGGTAACTACACCACTACCATCACCAGGTGGCTACACGACTACCATCACCAGGTAGCTACACCACTAACATCAACAGGTGGCTACACCACTACCATCAACAGGTGGCTACATCACTACCATCACTAGGCAACTACACCAGTACATCACCAGGTAACTACACCAGTTCCATCACCAGGTGGCTACACGACTACCATCACCAGGTAGCTACACAACTACCATCACCAGGTAGGTACACCAGTTCCATCACCAGGTAGCTATATCACTACCGTCACCAGGCAACTACACCACTAACATCACTAGGTAGCTACACAACTACTATCACCTGGTAGCTACACCACTACCATCACCTGGTGGCTACACTACTACCATCACCAGGTAGCTCCACCAATACCATCACCTGGGGGCTACACCACTACCATCACCAGGTAGCTACACCACTACCATCACCAGGTAGCTACACCACTACCATCACCAGGTGGCTACACCACTACCATCACCAGGTGGCAACACCACTACCATTACCTGGTGGCTACACCACTACCATCACCAGCTGGCTACAACACTACCATCACCAGGTTGCTACACCACTACCATCATCAGGTAACTACACCACTACCATCAGCAGGTGGCTACACCACTACCATCACCAGGTGGCTACTACAGTACCATTACCTGGTTGCTACACCACTACCATCTCCTGATGGCTACACCACAACCATCACCAGATGGCTACACATCTACCATCAACAGGTGGCTATACCACTACCATCACCAGGTGGCTACACCACTACCTCACCAGGTGGCTACACCACTACCATCACCAGATAGCTACATCACTACCATCACCAGGTGGCTACACCACTACCATCACCAGGTAGCTACATCACGACCATCACCAGGTGGCTACACCACTACCATCACCAAGTAGCTACACCTCTACCATCACCAGGTAGCTTCACCACTACCATCACCAGGTAGCTACACCACTACCATCACCATGTAGCTACACCACTACCCTCACCAGGTAACAACATCACTACCATCACCAGGTAGCTACACCACTACAATCACCATGTAGCTACACCACTACCATTACCAGGTGGCTACACCACTACCATCACCAGGTAGCTACACCTCTACCATCACCAGGTAGCTTCACCACTACCATCAGCAGGTGGCTACACCACTACTATCACCAGGTGGCTACACCACTACCATCACCAGGTAACTACACCACTACCATCACCAGGTAACTACAACACAACCATCACCAGGCAACGCAACTACACCACTACCATCACCAGGTAACTACAACACTACCATCACCAGGTAGCTACACCTCTACCATCACCAGGTAGCTTCACCACTACCATCAGCAGGTGGCTACACCACTACTATCACCAGGTGGCTACACCACTACCATCACCAGGTAACTACACCACTACCATCACCAGGTGGCTACACGACTACCATCACCAGGTAGCTACACCACTAACATCAACAGGTGGCTACACCACTACCATCAACAGGTGGCTACATCACTACCATCACTAGGCAACTACACCAGTACATCACCAGGTAACTACACCAGTTCCATCACCAGGTGGCTACACGACTACCATCACCAGGTAGCTACACAACTACCATCACCAGGTAGGTACACCAGTTCCATCACCAGGTAGCTATATCACTACCGTCACCAGGTGGCTACACCACTACCATCACCAGGTAGCTACACAACTATCATCACCATGTGGCTACACCACTACCATCACCAGGTAGCAACACTACTACCACCACCAGGTGGATACACCACTACCATCACCAGGTAACTACACATCTACCATCACCAGGTGGCTGCACCACTACCATCAGCAGGTATCTTCATCACTAATATCACGAGGTGGCTACACCAGTGCCATCACCAGGTGGCTACACCACTAACATCACCAGGTAGCTACACCACTACCATCACCAGGTAGCTACACCACTACCATCACCAGGTGGCTACAACACTACAATCACCATGTAGTAACACCACTACAATCACCAGGTAGCTACTCAACTACCATCACCATGCAGCTACACCACTACCATCACCAGGAGGCTACACCACTACCATCACCAGATGGCCACACCACTACCATCATCAGGTAGCTACACCACTATCATCACCAGGTCGCTACACCACTACCATCACCAGGTAGCTACACCTCTACCATCACCAGGTGGCTACACCATTACCATCACCAGGTAGCTACACCACTACCATCACCAGGTGGCTACACTACTACCATCACAAGGTGGCTACACCATTCCCATCACCAGGTAGCTACAAAACTACCATCACCAAGTAACTGCACCATTACCATCACCAGGTAGCTACCCCACTACCATCATCAGGTAGCTACACCACTACCATTACCAGGTAGCTACACCACTTTCTTCACCAGGTAGCTACACCAGTACCATCACCAGGTAACTACACCACTACCATCACCAGGTGGCTACACTACTACCATCAAAAGGTGGCTACACCACAGCCATCACCAGTTAGCTGCACCATTACCATCACCAGGTGGCTACACCAATACCATCACTAGGTGGCTACACCACAAACATCACCAGATAACTACACCAGTACCATCACCAGGTAACTACACCAGTACTATCACCAGGTGGCTACACCATTACCATCACCAGGTGGCTGCACCACTACCATCACCAGGTAGCTACACCACTACCATCACCAGGTGGCTACACCACTACCATCACCAGGTAACCACACCACTATCATCACCAGGTGGCCACACCACAACCATCACCAGGTAGCTACACCACTACCATCACCAGGTGGCTACACCACTAACATCACCAGGTAGCTACACCACTCCCATCACCAGGTAGGTACACCACAACCATCATCATGTAACTACACCTATACCATCATCATGTAGCTACACCACTACTATCACCAGGTGGCAACACCACTACCATCACCAGGTGGCTACACCACTACCATCACCAGGTAGGTACACCACTACATCACCAAGTGGCTACACCACTACCATCACCAGGTAGCTACACCACTACCATCACCTGGTCGCTACACCACTACCATCACCAGGTAGCTACACCACTACCATCATCAGGTAGCTTCACCACTACAATCACCAGGTCGCTACACCACTACCATCATCAGGTAGCTATACCACTACCATCACCAGGTCGCTACACCACTACCATCACCGCTAGCTACACCACTACCATCACCAGGTGGCTACACCACTACAATCACCAGGTAACTACACCGGTACCATCACCAGGTTGCTACACCACTACCATCACCAGGTAGGTACACCAGTACCATCACCAGGTAGCTATATCACTACAATCACCAGGTGGTTACACCACTACCATCACCAGGTTGCAACACCGCTACCATCACCAGGTAGCTACACCACTACCATCACCAGGTGGCAACACCACTACCATCTCCAGGTAGCTACACTACTACCACCACCAGGTGGCTACAACACTACCATCACCAGGTAGCTACACCACTACCATCATCATGTAGCTACACCACTACCTTCACAAGGTAACAACTCCACTACCATCACTAGGTGGCCACACCACTACCATCATCAGGTAGCTACACCACTACCATCACCAGGTCGCTACATCACTACCATCACCAGAAAGCTACACCACTACCATCACCAGGTGGCTACACCACTACCATCATAAGGTGGCTACACCATTACCATCACCAGGTAGCTACAAAACTACCATTATAGGGTAACTACACCACTACCATCACCAGGTGGCTACACCACTACCACCATAAGGTGGCTACACCATTATCATCACCAGGTAGCTACAAAACTACCATTACAGGGTAACTACACCACTTCCTTCACCAGGTTGCTACACCACTACCATCATCAGGTATCTACACCACTACCATGAGCAGGTGGCTACACCACTACTATCACCAGGTGGCTACTACACTACCATTACCTGGTGGCTACACCACTAATATCACCAAATTGCTACACCACTACTATCACCAGGTGGCTACACCAATGCCATCACCTGATGGCTACACCACTACCATCACCAGATGGCTACACATCTACCATCACCAGGTGGCTACACCACTACCATCACCAGGTGGCTACAACACTACCATCACCAGGTGGCTACACCACCACCATTATCAGGTAGCTACATCACTACCATCACCAGGTGGCTACACCACTACCATCACCAGGTAGCTACACCACTACCATCACCATGTGGCTACATCACTACCATCACCAGGTAGCTACACCTCTACCATCACCAGGTAGCTTCACCAGTACCATCAGCAGGTGGCTACACCACTACTATCACCAGGTGGCTACACTACTACCATCACCAGGTAACTACACCACTACCATCACCAGGTGGCTACACCACTACCATCACCAGGTAACTACAACACAACCATCACCAGGCAACGCAACTACACCACTACCATCACCAGGCAACGCAACTACACCACTACAATCACCAGGAAGCTACACCACTACCATCACCAGGTGGCTACACCACTACCATCACCAGGTAAATCTACCAATACCATCACCAGGGGGCTACACCCCTACCATCGCCAGGTAGCAACACCACTACCATCACCAGGTGGCGACACCACTACCATCAACAGGTGGCTAACCCCTACCATCACTAGGCAACTACACCAGTACATCACCAGGTAACTACACCAGTTCCATCACCAGGTGGCTACACGACTACCATCACCAGGTAGCTACACAACTACCATCACCAGGTAGGTACACCAGTACCATAACCAGGTAGCTATATCACTACCATCACCAGGTGGCTACACCACTACCATCACCAGGTGGCTACACGACTACCATAACCAGGTAGCTACACAACTACCATCACCAGGGAGGTACACCAGTACCATAACCAAGTAGCTATATCACTACCATCACCAGGTGGCTACACCACTACCATCACCAGGTAGCTACACCACTACCATCACAAGGTGGCTACACCACTGCCATCACCAGGTAGCTACACTACTACCACCACCAGGTGGATACACCACTACCATCACCAGGTAACTACACATCTACCATCACCAGGTGGCTGCACCACTACCATCAGCAGGTATCTTCATCACTACTATCACCAGGTGGCTACACCAGTGCCATCACCAGGTGCCTACACCACTAACATCACCAGGTAGCTACACCACTACCATCACCAGGTAGCTACACCACTACCATCACCAGGTGGCTACAACACTACAATCACCATGTAGTAACACCACTACAATCACCAGGTAGCTACTCAACTATCATCACCATGCAGCTACACCACTACCATCACAAGGTGGCTACACCATTACCATCACCAGGTAGCTACACCACTACAATCACCAGGTGGTTACACCACTACCATCACCAGGTTGCAACACCGCTACCATCACCAGGTAGCTACACCACTACCATCACCAGGTGGCAACACCACTACCATCTCCAGGTAGCTACACTACTACCACCACCAGGTGGCTACAACACTACCATCACCAGGTAGCTACACCACTACCATCATCATGTAGCTACACCACTACCTTCACAAGGTAACAACTCCACTACCATCACTAGGTGGCCACACCACTACCATCATCAGGTAGCTACACCACTACCATCACCAGGTCGCTACATCACTACCATCACCAGAAAGCTACACCACTACCATCACCAGGTGGCTACACCACTACCATCATAAGGTGGCTACACCATTACCATCACCAGGTAGCTACAAAACTACCATTATAGGGTAACTACACCACTACCATCACCAGGTGGCTACACCACTACCACCATAAGGTGGCTACACCATTATCATCACCAGGTAGCTACAAAACTACCATTACAGGGTAACTACACCACTACCTTCACCAGGTTGCTACACCACTACCATCATCAGGTATCTACACCACTACCATGAGCAGGTGGCTACACCACTACTATCACCAGGTGGCTACTACACTACCATTACCTGGTGGCTACACCACTAATATCACCAAATTGCTACACCACTACTATCACCAGGTGGCTACACCAATGCCATCACCTGATGGCTACACCACTACCATCACCAGATGGCTACACATCTACCATCACCAGGTGGCTACACCACTACCATCACCAGGTGGCTACAACACTACCATCACCAGGTGGCTACACCACCACCATTATCAGGTAGCTACATCACTACCATCACCAGGTGGCTACACCACTACCATCACCAGGTAGCTACACCACTACCATCACCAGGTGGCTACATCACTACCATCACCAGGTAGCTACACCTCTACCATCACCAGGTAGCTTCACCAGTACCATCAGCAGGTGGCTACACCACTACTATCACCAGGTGGCTACACTACTACCATCACCAGGTAACTACACCACTACCATCACCAGGTGGCTACACCACTACCATCACCAGGTAACTACAACACAACCATCACCAGGCAACGCAACTACACCACTACCATCACCAGGCAACGCAACTACACCACTACAATCACCAGGAAGCTACACCACTACCATCACCAGGTGGCTACACCACTACCATCACCAGGTAAATCTACCAATACCATCACCAGGGGGCTACACCCCTACCATCGCCAGGTAGCAACACCACTACCATCACCAGGTGGCGACACCACTACCATCAACAGGTGGCTAACCCCTACCATCACTAGGCAACTACACCAGTACATCACCAGGTAACTACACCAGTTCCATCACCAGGTGGCTACACGACTACCGTCACCAGGTAGCTACACAACTACCATCACCAGGTAGGTACACCAGTACCATAACCAGGTAGCTATATCACTACCATCACCAGGTGGCTACACCACTACCATCACCAGGTGGCTACACGACTACCATAACCAGGTAGCTACACAACTACCATCACCAGGGAGGTACACCAGTACCATAACCAAGTAGCTATATCACTACCATCACCAGGTGGCTACACCACTACCATCACCAGGTAGCTACACCACTACCATCACAAGGTGGCTACACCACTGCCATCACCAGGTAGCTACACTACTACCACCACCAGGTGGATACACCACTACCATCACCAGGTAACTACACATCTACCATCACCAGGTGGCTGCACCACTACCATCAGCAGGTATCTTCATCACTACTATCACCAGGTGGCTACACCAGTGCCATCACCAGGTGCCTACACCACTAACATCACCAGGTAGCTACACCACTACCATCACCAGGTAGCTACACCACTACCATCACCAGGTGGCTACAACACTACAATCACCATGTAGTAACACCACTACAATCACCAGGTAGCTACTCAACTATCATCACCATGCAGCTACACCACTACCATCACCAGGTGGCTACACCACTACCATCACCAGATGGCCACACCACTACCATCACAAGGTGGCCACACCAATACCATCATCAAGTAGCTACACAACTATCATCACCATGTCGCTACACCACTACCATCACTAGGTAGCTACACCTCTACCATCACCAGGTGGCTACACCACTACCATCACAAGGTGGCTACACCATTACCATCACCAGGTAGCTACACCACTACCATCACCAGGTGGTTACAACACTACCATCACCAGGTGGCTACACAACTACCATCCCCTGTTGTCTACACCACTACCATCATCAGCTGTCTACACCACTACCATCACCAGGTGGCTACACTACTACCATCACAAGGTGGCTACACCATTCCCATCACCAGGTAGCTACAAAACTACCATCACCAAGTAACTACACCATTACCATCACCAGGTAGCTACACCACTACCATCAACAGGTAGCTACACCACTACCATCACCAGGTAGCTACACCACTACCATCACCAGGTAGCTACACGACTACCATCAGCAGGTAGCTACACCACTACAATCACCAGGTAGATACACAACTACCATCACCAGCTGTCTACACCACTACCATCACCAGGTGGCTACACTACTACCATCAAAAGGTGGCTACACCACAGCCATCACCAGTTAGCTGCACCACTACCATCACCAGGTGGCTACACCAATACCATCACTAGGTGGCTACACCACAAACATCACCAGATAACTACACCAGTACCATCACCAGGTAACTACACCAGTACTATCACCAGGTGGCTACACCATTACCATCACCAGGTGGTTGCACCACTACCATCACCAGGTAGGTACACCACTACCATCATCAGGTGGCTACACCACTACTATCACCAGGTAGCTACACCACTACCATCACCAGGTCGCTACACAACTACCATCACCAGGTAGCTACACCACTACTATCACCAGGAGGCTACACCACTACCATCACAAGCTTGCTACACCATTACCATTACCAGGTGTTACAGACCCGAATCCAGCGTCCAAGCACGGAGCAGTGACGACCGCACCATCTGTGGGTCAGCTCCCGAAACCCCCTCCAAATGGACGACGACACCTGGTGAGGACGAGGTGTACTGGCCACGAGGGCCAGTTTCTAGTCCTGATTAGCTCGTAACACAGCCGCTGCTGACCTCTGGTGAGGTGGAGCTTAGACAGCAACGCCATCTATGGAATGGATACGTCAGGCGTTTGTGTCTAAGCCTGTAAGTGAGGTGCTTTTGTGTGTCCCTGTTACTGATGACGTGTCTGATTACAGAGTCGACCTGGGACTGCTGTAATGGAAGTTGAGTCAGTCTACCCAAGGCAGTCGTCTCGTCTCCAAGTGTTTGCTGCAGCAGCTGTGAGTCGCCCCCGGATGAACACTGTGGTGTTGACCTGCCTGTGAAGTGGCAGTTGAGGGATTGTCATATCCGGGACTGACTGGAGGAGACGCTTAACCACTGGGGAGTTGTGGCAAGGAGAGTGATCTGTGGTATCACACGAGGCTCCTGACTAGGGTTTCGCTACCTTAGTATTGACCGTGGAGTGGTCTAACCAGCGTCGCTAATTTGGAACCTGCCAGCTATCTGCTGGACTTGTGGTTGACGGCCTCCACGACGGTGCCCCCAGTGGAACTGTGTTTTGGCTGGCCTGTGTCCGGGGTAGACTCAAGATTCTTGAAGGATTCGTTGTGAGGCCACAAGAGCACCAAGGGCTTGGCATCGTGAGCACCGTGAAGATCCAGAGTCTTCAGAAGAAGACAACAGTGTAGATAATAAGTGTTTATACCCCCCTCCCCCCCGTGTAATCTTCTTATATATATTTATTGGTGATGGTAATAATTATAGTATTAAGTTTTTGACTTTATTTCCCTTCCCCTTTAATTTACTTGCGTTACGGATCTCATCCCTTGAAAGCCACTACTGGCTTGGGGCCGGATACCCTTCCTCTAACAACATCAGAGTAAGAACCCGGTTGCGACCCGAGAGGGCCGTAACACCAGGTAGGTACAAAACTACCATCACCAGGTTACTATACCACTATTATCACTAGGTAGCTACACCACTACCATCACCAGGTAGCTACATGTTACGGACCCGAGCCCAACGTCCGAGCCCGGAGCAGTGACGACCACGCCATCTGTGGGTCAGCTCCTGAAACCCCCTCCAAATGGACGGCGCCATCAAGTGAGGACAGGAAATACCAGCCACAAGGGCTAGTTTCTCGTCCTGATCAGCTCACAACACAGCCGCTGCTGACCTCTGGTGAGGTGACGCTTAGACAGCAACGCATCTATGGAATGGATACGTCGGGCGTTTGTGTCTAAGCCTGTAAGTAAGGTGTCCTAGTGTGTCCCTGTGTTATGATCTCAGCCTACAGGAGAAACGAGTCTCCCTCCTTGAGAGTTATTCAGCAAGCCTGACCTAACTAAAAGTTCTAGCAAATATTGAGGTAATAACCCAGATGAAAAATAGTATGTTGGATTCAATGGACAGTTTAAGATTATGGGCAGTAAGTAAGGAAATATATAAATGACTGGCTAGGAGATGTGGACATTTTGCTGGAGGCGTGAGGCTCGCTTCTGGAGGGGCTTTGACCTCACTTGAGTGCCAGACATCGCAGGGGAAAGCCGCGCTCCATTGAGCTCCCGTCAGAAAGGAACCCCTAGTGATATATCTCCAAGAGAAGAGAAGTGTGCAGACGTGCCAGCTGTGGAATTGAGCTGAGAACGTTGTGGTCTCAAGTCTTGGACGGCGAGGAGAGTTTAATAAGCTGCTCAGAGGCATTTTCGTGGGCTGTGTGGAGCGCCCTGACCAGACGCCGTCAGAGGGATAGCGCCCTCGACCAGATAATCTGTGGTTTGTTCTTTGGGGAAGAAGTTGCTGAGAACTTCGAAGCCAGCAGATGAAGTAGCTGATGAGACTCCAAGGTAGTGGAGGCGAGGACCTCGAGCTGTGAGGAGAAGCAGTGAAGAGGAGTGTCACATGCTTCTGTAGAGGTGGTGAATCACCATAGTTGCTCGAGGGAACTTCATGGTGTAGCAGCCAAGAGAGCTGTGGAGGAACGTGACAGAAGGGTGAAGCACCATAGTTGCTCAAGGAAACTTCATGATACCAGCCTGGAGGAGCTGCAGAGGATCCTGGTAGTGGAGCCCGGAAGAACCTAAAGATATCAGGGTATTGAACTTCCAGAGGTGGAAGGAAAGTTCTGGTGGATTACTTATAGGGAGTTGATAGTGTTTGGTTGTCATTAGCGTGCAAGACGTAGTGAGAGGTGAGTGACTGTTTGCATTCTTATGTCAAAGAGTGTTTTATGCTGAAGTTTAGAGTTGCAGACGTAGGCTGGATTACCTGCAGTTGTATGCGTTCTAGGACTGATAGGGTGATCGATTGATCATTGCGGTGTATCAAGGAACATTTATGCTGATATATGTTATTGCATTCACATGCTGATTTTCATTGTACACATTTATAGATTATATATATATATATATATATATATATATATATATATATATATATATATATATATATATATATATATATATATATATATATATATATATATATATATATATAAGCCTATACTTGCATAAACCACAAGTGAAGATTAACAATCTTTGGACAACACCCACCAGTGGGACTCGAACCCAGAAAGCACAACTACCTTCCAGTAGCTGGCATAACTAGTATGCTTTAACCCACTACGCCATCAGACCTTACAAAAGAAGTAGATAGTTCGAGATATATATCTCAAACATCTCCACCTCCCGAAGGCACCAGATGAGTGAGGGGTCAGTCTGCATTTTTCGTCAAGCCACTGTCAATGTGAGAGAACTCGTGTCCAGCTTATAAGCTGGACACGAGTTCAAGCTTAACCACTTCAAGCTCAACCAGTTCAAGCTTAACCACCCAGTGGAAGCTTAACCACTGGGGCGTTGTAGTGAGGAGAGTGGTCTGTGGGATCACACGAGGCTCCTGACTAGGGTTCACGACCTTAATATCGATCGTGGAGTGGCCTAACCAGCGTCGCTGATTTGGAACCTGCCAGCTACTGGCTGGACTTGTGGTTGATGGCCTCCACGATGGTGCCCCCAGTGGAACTGTGATTTGGCTGGCCTGTGGCCAGGGTAGACTCAAGAGGATCGAAGGATTCATAGTGAGGCCACAAGAGCACCAAGAGCTTAGCATCGTGAGCACTGTGAATGTCCAGAGTCTTCAGAAGAAGACACCGTTGTACATTATAGTGTTTATACCCCCCCCCCACCCCGTTTATACCCCCCATGTAATCCTTTATATTATTTATGGTGACGGTGTTAATTATATTATTAAGTTTTTCACTTTATTTCCCTTCCCCTTTTATTTTTCTTGCGTTACGGATCACATCCCTTGAACAACCACTACTAGCTTGGGGCCGGATATCCTACCTCTAACAACATCTGAGAAAGAACCCGGTTGCGACCCGAGAGAGCCGTAACACTACACCACTACCATCACCAGGTAGCTACACCACTACCATCACCAGGTAGCTACACCACTACCATCACCAAGTAGATACACCACTACCATCACCAGGTGGCTAAACCACTACCTTCACCAGGTAGCTACACCACAACCATCACCAGGTAGCTACACCACTACCATCACCAGGCAGCTACACTACTACCATCACCAGATAGCTACACCACTACCATCACCATGAAACTACACCTCTACCATCACCAGGTAGCTACACCACAACCATCACTAGGTAGCTACACCACTACCATCAGCCGGTGGCTACACCACTACCATCACCAAGTAGATACACCACTACCATCACCAGGTGGCTACACCACTACCATCACCAGGTTGCTACACTACTACCATCACCAGGTGGCTACACCACTACTATCACCAGGTGGCTACACCACTACCATCACCAGTTAACTACACCACTACCATCACCAGGAAACTGCACCATTACCATCACCAGGTAACTACACAACTAACATAACCAGATTGCTACACCACTACCTTCACCAGGTGGCTACACCACTACTATCACCAGGTAGCTACATCACTACCATTACCAGGTGGCTACACCACTACCATCACCAGGTGGCTACATCACTAACATCACCAGGTGGCTACACCACTACCATCACCAAGTAGCTATACCACTACCATCACCAGGTGGCTACACCACTACCATCACCAGGTGGCTACATCACTACTATCACCAGGTGGCTACACTACTACCATCACCAGGTGGCTACACTACTACCATCACCAGGACACTACACCACTAACATCACTAGGTAGCTACACCACTACCATCACCAGGTGGCTACACCACTACCATCACCAGGTAGCTCCACCAATACCATCACCAGGGGGCTACACCACTACCATCACCAGGTTGGTACACCACTACCATCACCAGGTAGCTACACCACTATCATCACCAGGTGGCTACACCACTACCATCACCAGGTAGCTACACCACTACCATCATCAGGTAGCTACACCACTACCATCAGAAGGTGGCTACACCACTACCATCACCAGGTGGCTACTACACTACCATTACCTGGTGGCTACACCACTAATATCACGAAATGGCTACACCACTACTATCACCAGGTAGCTACACCACTACCATCACCAGATGGCTACACCACTACCATCACCAGGTGGCTACACCACTACCATTACCAGGTGGCTACACCACAGCCATCACCAGTTAGCTACACCACTACCATCACCAGGTGGCTATACCAATACCATCACTAGGTGGCTACACAACAACCATCACCAGGTAACTACACCAGTACCATCACCAGATAACTACACCAGTACTATCTCCAGGTGGCTACACCACTACCATCACCAGGTGGCTGCACCACTACCATCACCAGGTAGCTACACCACTACCATCACCAGGTGGCTACACCAATACCATCACTAGGTGGCTACACCACAAACATCACCAGATAATTACACCAGTACAATCACCAGGTAACTACACCAGTACTATCACCAGGTGGCTACACCATTACCATCACCAAGTGGCTGCACCACTACCATCACCAGGTAGCTACACCACTACCATCACCAGGTGGCTACACCACTACCATCACCAGGTGGCTACACCACTACCATCACCAGGTAACCACACCACTATCATCACCAGGTGGCCACACCACTACCATCACCTGGTAGCTACACCACTACCATCACCAGGTGGCTACACCACTAACATCACCAGGTAGCTACACCACTCCCATCACCAGGTAGGTACACCACTACCATCAACATGTAACTACACCTTTACCATCACCATGTAGCTACACCACTACCATCACCAGGTGGCTACACCACTACCATCACCAGGTGGCTACACCACTTCCATCACCAGGTAGGTACACCACTACATCACCAGGTGGCTACACCACTACCATCACCAGGTAGCTACACCACTACCATCACCAGGTCGCTACACCACTACCATCACCAGGTAGCTACACCACTATTATCACCAGGTAGCTGCACCACTACCATCACAAGGTTGCTACACCTTTACCATCACCAGGTACCTACAAAACTACCATCACTAGGTAACTACACCACTATTATCACCAGGTAGCTACACCACTACCATCACCAGGTAGCTACACCACTTCCATCACCAGGTAGCTACACCACTACCATCATCAGGTAGCTACACCACTACCATCACCAGGTCGCTACACCACTACCATCATCAGGTAGCTACACCACTACCATCACCAGGTCGCTACACCACTACCATCACCGGGTAGCTACACCACTACCATCACCAGGTGGCTACACCACTACAATCACCAGGTAACTACACCAGTACCATCACCAGGATGCTACACCACTACCATCACCAGGTAGGTACACCAGTACCATCACCAGGTAGCTATATCACTACAATCACCAGGTGGCTACACCACTACCATCACCAGGTAACTACACCAGTACCATCACCAGGATGCTACACCACTACCATCACCAGGTAGGTACACCGCTACCATCACCAGGTAGCTACACCACTACCACCACCAGGTGGATACAACACTAACATCACTAGGTAGCTACACCACTACCATCATCATGTAGCTACACCACTACCTTCACCAAGTAACAACACCACTACCATCACTAGGTGGCCACACCACTACCATCACCAGGAAGCTACACCACTACCATCACCAGGTGGCTACACCACTACCATCATAAGGTGGCTACACCATTACCATCACCAGGTAGCTACAAAACTACCATTACAGGGTAACTACCCCACTACCATCACCAGGTGGCTACACCACTACCATCACCAGCTGTCTACACCACTACCATCACCAGGTGGCTACACCAATACCATCACCAGGTAGCTACAAAACTACCATCACCAAGTAACTACACCACTACCATCACCAGGTGGCTACACCACTACCATCACCAGGTGGCTACACCAGTACCATCACCAGGTAGCTACAACACTACCATCAACAGGTAACTACACCTCTACCATCACCATGTAGCTACACCACTACCATCACCAGGTGGCTACACCACTGCCATCACCAGGTGGCTACACCACTACCATCACCAGGTAGGTACACCACTACCATCACCAGGTAGCTACACCACTACCATCACCAGGTCGCTACACAACTACCATCACCAGGTAGCTACACCACTACCATCACCAGGTGGCTACACCACTACCATCACCAGGTGGCTACACCACTACCATTACCAGGTGGCTACACCACAGCCATCACCAGTTAGCTACACCACTACCATCACCAGGTAGCTACACCACTATTATCACCAGGTAGCTGCACCACTACCATCACAAGGTTGCTACACCTTTACCATCACCAGGTACCTACAAAACTACCATCACTAGGTAACTACACCACTATTATCACCAGGTAGCTACACCACTACCATCACCAGGTAGCTACACCACTTCCATCACCAGGTAGCTACACCACTACCATCATCAGGTAGCTACACCACTACCATCACCAGGTCGCTACACCACTACCATCATCAGGTAGCTACACCACTACCATCACCAGGTCGCTACACCACTACCATCACCGGGTAGCTACACCACTACCATCACCAGGTGGCTACACCACTACAATCACCAGGTAACTACACCAGTACCATCACCAGGATGCTACTCCACTACCATCACCAGGTAGGTACACCAGTACCATCACCAGGTAGCTATATCACTACAATCACCAGGTGGCTACACCACTACCATCACCAGGTAACTACACCAGTACCATCACCAGGATGCTACACCACTACCATCACCAGGTAGGTACACCGCTACCATCACCAGGTAGCTACACCACTACCACCACCAGGTGGATACAACACTAACATCACCAGGTAGCTACACCACTACCATCATCATGTAGCTACACCACTACCTTCACCAGGTAACAACACCACTACCATCACTAGGTGGCCACACCACTACCATCACCAGGAAGCTACACCACTACCATCACCAGGTGGCTACACCACTACCATCATAAGGTGGCTACACCATTACCATCACCAGGTAGCTACAAAACTACCATTACAGGGTAACTACCCCACTACCATCACCAGGTGGCTACACCACTACCATCACCAGCTGTCTACACCACTACCATCACCAGGTGGCTACACCAATACCATCACCAGGTAGCTACAAAACTACCATCACCAAGTAACTACACCACTACCATCACCAGGTGGCTACATAACTACCATCACCAGGTGGCTACACCAGTACCATCACCAGGTAGCTACAACACTACCATCACCAGGTGGTTACACCACTACCATCACCAGGTAGCTACACCACTACCATCACCAGGTAACCACACCACTATCATCACCAGGTGGCCACACTACTACCATCACCAGGTAGCTACAGCACTACCATCACCAGGTGGCTACACCACTACCATCAACAGGTAGCTACACCACTCCCATCACCAGGTGGCTACATCACTACCATCAACAGGTAACTACACCTCTACCATCACCATGTAGCTACACCACTACCATCACCAGGTGGCTACACCACTACCATCACCAGGTGGCTACACCACTACCATCACCAGGTAGGTACACCACTACCATCACCAGGTAGCTACACCACTACCATCACCAGGTCGCTACACAACTACCATCACCAGGTTGTTACGGCCCTCTCGGGACGCAACGGGGTCCTTACTCTGATGTTGTTAGAGGAAGATATATGTATCCGTTCCCGAGCCAGTAGTGGCTATCAAGGGATGAGATCCGTGACGCAAGTAACTTAAAGGGAGTAGGGAAAGAAAGCTAAGAACTTAATATTATAATTATTATAATTACCATCACCGTTTAAATATATAAAATAAATGAGCGCACAAGGGGGAGGGGTATTAACACTAAACAAGGGGATTAATCCTCAATCGATGTCTTCTACTGAAGACGCTGGTGCCATAACTCTCGGTGCCTTCTTCGTGGCCTCACGACGTGTCCTCTGAGAATGCCGAGCCTACCCGGGCCACAGGTCAGCCAAAACACAGGTCCACTGGGGGCACCGTCGTGGAGGCCGTCAACCACACGTCCAGCTGGTCTGCTGGCAGGTACTGAGCCACCAAGGCTGGTACGGCCACTCCACGAACGATATAAGGGGTACGCCCTAGACAGGAGTCTCGTGTGATATCACAAATCACCCTCCTGTCCTCAATACCCCAGTGGATTATCGTCTCCAACAGTCGGTCCCGGGTAAATCCTTTCACTGCCACTCCACTGGCAGGCTAACACACCACAGTGTTCTTCCGGGGGGACGACGTCACAACAGCTGCAGCAAACTTCACAGTATGGAGACTGGCTGCCTCGGGTAGACTGCCTCAACCTTCAACACAGTGGTCCCAGGTCGACTCTGTAAACAGACACGTCATCAATAACCGGGACAGTAATACACCTCACTTACGGGCTCGGGCGCAAACACCTGACGTATCCAGTCCATAGATGGCGCTGTCGTCGGAGCACCACCTCACCAGAGGTCAGGAGCGGCTGTGTTGTGAGCTGCACAGGACTGGAAACTGGCCCTTGTGGCCGATATTCGCTGTCCTCATCCAGTGTCGTCGTTCGTTTGGCGGGGGTTTCGGGAGCTGACCCACAGATGGCGTAGTTGTTACTGCTCCTTGCTCGGACGCTGGATCCGGGTTCGTAACACCTCCCCACCAAAAAGAATTTGGTTTGGGGTTCTATAAAAAAAAACACAAACCAAATTAGTACGACGACACAACTCCAAATGGACACACATGCTTTATAATCTGGGATGGCGAGGCTGTCTCGTCTACTGAATTGTCCTACTGGGCAATTCCGGCACAACGGGAACTTGAAGATTGAAGGCGATGTCCTGCCTGGCGTAACCTTCCACGTCTTCCACGTCTCCACTGCGATGTCAAGCAGGGGCATCATCTCACATCTCTCGAGTAAGGATCCGTGTAGACTCGATCTGGGGTGACTCGACACTTCCCTATGTTGTGGCACTGATGATGGCTGAACACAGACGGCATTTCTGGTACCGGTCCGATGGTCCTTCAGGGAGACAGGAACCTGGAATACAGAGGTCTGATAATTCAGAGTGATAGCGACAGTGGGCAAGGCAGTACTTACTACATACTCGTCTACTAGGCCCGCACCTAGTTCCAACAGGGCTGCTTGCACACCGAAGATGGCATTCGCTCTGCCTCCGTCAGGTCGACCAACGTTCCGTATAACGCTGTATTGAGGCTCAGCAATCACGCGGGGGGTGTCAACCTGCCGGAAACAGTCACTCATTTTATCATCTGTCGTACCTCCTGTATCTACTATCAGCTTCCAGGTCCCTTCTTCAACTGCAACACTTGCAGTGCAAATTTCTAATCCCAGGGACCTCTTCTCGATGTTCACGGGAGCCATCATCCTTCGGGTCGTCCACTGATCCTTACTGAGAACACATAGGAGAACAAAACAAAATACCGGTAGGAAACATTTGGTAAGTCGAGGGATAAGTTTCCTGAGCTTGTCATGTCCATAGCCGGCACCATCCACTAGCCTGGCTTGGACAGAAGAGGACGCTAGACCTTGTGAACACACCTCACATACCTCTGACGTCTGGGGAATCTCTGGCTGGTCCACTACACGCTGTAACTTGCCATACCGCAAGCACACCTTAGCCTTCGCTCCAGACTCGTTGGTATCCGTGGGTGCCTGCACACAAGGCCTCTCTTCTAGCTCAGGTACCTCTGCCTTCTTAGCCTCATGTTCCTTGTCGAGAGACGAATTAGAAGTCTCTGCTAGAATATCATCGATCTGCGGGTGAGAGGACAAATTAAATATGTTCAAATCCGGGTCTGTCTTTACCTGGACATTACCATTGCCTGTTACCTCAGACCGTGCTGTTCTGGTAGACTCGTCCGCAACCTTGGGATGATTGGTGCTCCAATCGGTCACCAAGTCGTTGGCTAGTACCACGTCAATCCCAGCCACAGGGAGGGTATCGACTACTGCCAACGCACATGTGCCGCTGAAATAAGGCGAGTCGAGATGTACTGGCACTAAGGGGGCGATGTACTGCGTCCTTGGAAACCCAACCAGGACAACCTCTTGTCTCCTGTCCACACTTACTCCCTCGGGTAACGAGCTCTTCACGATCAGGGACTGGGCTGCTCCACTATCTCTGAGCACTACTACATGATCTACCAGTATGATCACTCGTTACATACCCGCTTGAAGTGTGAGGGGCCAACAATCTGGGTCCTTCCTGCGTCGTCGTAGACTGGCTTTCCTGCTGGTGATGTTCCACAGCTCATCAACATCACCTCCCTTCGTGCGCTGCCACCTCTTCTGCCTCGGCACCTAGCAGCTATGTGCCCTTCTGCCCACAAGTCCAGCACACCATAGTTCCTCCTCGGACTACGGTGTTTCGGACTACTAGGACTTGTTCTTCGTGGGCTACCTGGGGGAGTCTTCTTAGCACTTTGTGGGACGGGTCTTTCTTCTTCGTCGTGAGGTCTGTCAAACCGGCGCTGGTAATTCCTCGGGACGTACTTAGCAGACGGCCTATGCGTCAGGATATACTCTTCAGCCATGGTGGCTGCTGCACTCAAGGTCTCCACCTGCTGCTCTTCTAAATATGTCTTGAGGTCTCCAGACAAACAATCCTTGAAGTCCTCGAGCAGAATCAGCTGTTCGAGGTCTTCCTTGGTCTCCACCTTCCGAGAGGCACACCATTCTTGAAAAAGTCGCTCCTTGATCGTGGCGAACTCGGTGAAAGTGTGCTCTGAGGTCTTCTTCAGGTTTCTAAACTTCTGCCTGTACGCCTCAGGTACCAATTGGTACGCCATGAGCACAACCTTCTTCACCTTGTCGTAATCGCCTGAGTCGTCAAGGGATAACGTAGAGTAGGCGATTTGGGCCTTCCCAGTCAAGACTGACTGTATCATGATGGCCCAATTCTCCCTTGGCCACTCCAAGGAGGCAGCGACTTTCTCGAAGGCTGCAAAGAATTTTGACACTTCCTTCTCATGGAATTTGGGGACCATTTTGATGTTGCGTACCGGATCGAAGCTACTGGTGTCCGTTGTTTGCCTCCGACCACCGCCTAATCGCAAAACTTCTAGTTCATGTTGTCTCTCTCTTTCCTCTTTGTCTTGTCGTTCTTGCCTGTCCCATTCTTCTCTCTCTCTTTCTCGTTCTTCCCTCTCTCGTCTCTCTTCTCTTTCTCGCTCTTCTCTCTCTCGTTTCTCTTCTCTTTCTCTCTCTCTTCTCTTTCTCTTCTCTCTCTCTTCTAATTCTAACGTCTCATCTCTAATTCTTTATCTTGTCTCTCTCGTTTCTCTTCTCTTTCTAATTCTAAACGCCTCATCGCCAATTCTTTTTCTTTCATCTCCATTTCTTTATCTTTTAATTCTCGTTCCATTTCTAACTTCTTCCATTCAATTTCCCGATTAATTTCCAGGGCACGCATCTTGACTGTTAGGAAGCTGATATTAAGCTCACCTGCATCACTGTCAACGTCACTGCCCTTATCTTCCTTTTCCGTGGAAGCTATGTCTGCACTTTCCTTTGTACTAGGAGTCTCGCCTTCCTGTTTCTCTTCTGCCTTCAGGTGCCGGTGTACCTTGGACAAGATCTCCACACGGGAATCACTGGCACGGATCTTGATCTCCAGGTAGGCGCTCACTAGTACAAGCTCTGGTTTACTCAGAGCTTTTAATCTGGCAAGACAATCTTCTCTGTTCAGAAAAGCCTGAACCTCGTCCAGATCATCGATGGTAGCTTTGTCTGCCATTGTCACAGATGGAACACTTAGCACCTAACACACTGCTTACAAGTTAGCACTTAACACACCGAGCACTGTTCTACGCCAATATTGCACTTTATCGCACCAAACACTGCACTTGCCAATATTGCACGTAATCACTTCGGGCACCGCACTACCCAATATTGCACTGAGTCCAAGCGAACACTTCGCTCTACAATATTGCACTGAATCACTGAGCACCGCACTAGTCAATATTGCACTTAATCACAGCGAGCACCGCACTGCACAATATCGCACTTAGTCACTCTGAGCACCGCACAGGACGTATAACGTCACAATCGTCACACAGGGGGAATTATATACAGGGATTACGCCACTTCACCACCCCTGTCAAACATACTTAACAAGGGGACGGATCCCGCTGGGGATGCCAATTATGTTACGGCCCTCTCGGGACGCAACGGGGTTCTCACTCTGATGTTGTTAGAGGAAGATATATGTATCCGTTCCCAAGCCAGCAGTGGCTATCAAGGGATGAGATCCGTGATGCAAGTAACTTAAAGGTAGTAGGGAAAGAAAGCTAAGAACTTAATATTATAATTAACACCATCACCGTTTAAATATATAAAATAAAAGAGTGCACCAGGGGGAGGGATATTAACACTTTACAAGGGGATTAATCCTCAATCGATGTCTTCTACTGAAGACGCTGGTGCCATAACTCTCGGTGCCTTCTTCGTGGCCTCACGACGTGTCCTCTGAGAATGCCGAGCCTACCCGGGCCACAGGTCAGCCAAAACGCAGGTCCACTGGGGGCACCGTCGTGGAGGCCGGCAACCACACGTCCAGCTGGTCTGCTGGCAGGTACTGAGCCACCAAGGCTGGTACGGCCACTCCACGAACGATATAAGGGGTACGCCCTAGACAGGAGTCTCGTGTGATATCACAAATCACCCTCCTGTCCTCAATACCCCAGTGGATGATCGTCTCCAACAGTCGGTCCCGGGTAAATCCTTTCACTGCCACTCCACTGGCAGGCTAACACACCACAGTGTTCTTCCGGGGGGACGACGTCACAACAGCTGCAGCAAACTTCACAGTATGGAGACTGGCTGCCTCGGGTAGACTGCCTCAACCTTCAACACAGTGGTCCCAGGTCGACTCTGTAAACAGACACGTCATCAATAACCTGGGACAGTAATACATCCTCACTTACGGGCTCGGGCGCAAACACCTGACGTATCCAGTCCATAGATGGCGCTGTCGTCGGAGCACCACCTCACCAGAGGTCAGGAGCGGCTGTGTTGTGAGCTGCACAGGGCTGGAAACTGGCCCTTGTGGCCGATATTCACCGTCCTCATCCAGTGTCGTCGTTCGTTTGGCGGGGGTTTCGGGAGCTGACCCACAGATGGCGTAGTTGTTACTGCTCCTTGCTCGGACACTGGATCCGGGTTCGTAACACAGGTAGCTACACCACTACCATCACCAGGTGGCTACACCACTACCATCACCAGGTAGCTACACCACTACCATCACCAGGTCGCTACAAAACTACCATCGCCAGGTAGCTACACCACTACTATCACCAGGTCGCTACACAACTACCATCACCAGGTAGCTACACCACTACCATCACCAGGTGGCTACACCACTACCATCACCAGGTGGCTACACCACTACCATCACCAGGTAGCTACACCACTACCATCACCAGGTCGCTACAAAACTACCATCGCCAGGTAGCTACACCACTACTATCACCAGGTCGCTACACAACTACCATCACCAGGTAGCTACACCACTACCATCACCAGGTGGCTACACCACTACCATCACCAGGTAGCTAGACCACTACCATCACCAGGTCGCTACAAAACTACCATCACTAGGTAGCTACACCACTACCATCAGCCGGTGGCTACACCACTACCATCACCAAGTAGATACACCACTACCATCACCAGGTGGCTACACCACTACCATCACCAGGTAGCTACACCACTACCATCACCAGGTGGCCATATCGCTACTATCACCAGGTGGCTACACCACTACCATCACCAGTTAACTACACCACTACCATCACCAGGAAACTGCACCATTACCATCCCCAGGTAACTACACAACTAACATCACCAGATTGCTACACCACTACCTTCACCAGGTGGCTACACCACTACTATCACCAGGTAGCTACATCACTACCATCACCAGGTGGCTACATCACTACCATCACCAGGTGGCTACATCACTAACATCACCAGGTGGCTACACCACTACCATCACCAAGTAGCTATACCACTACCATCACCAGGTGGCTACACCACTACCATCACCAGGTGGCTACATCACTACTATCACCAGGTGGCTACACTACTACCATCACCAGGTGGCTACACTACTACCATCACCAGGCAACTACACCACTAACATCACTAGGTAGCTACACCACTACCATCACCAGGTGGCTACACCACTACCATCACCAGGTAGCTCCACCAATACCATCACCAGGAGGCTACACCACTACCATCACCAGGTTGGTACACCACTACCATCACCAGGTAGCTACACCACTACCATCACCAGGTGGCTACACCACTACCATCACCAGGTGGCTACACCACTACCATCACCAGGTAGCTACACCACTACCATCATCAGGTAGCTACACCACTACCATCACCAGGTGGCTACTACACTACCATTACCTGGTGGCTACACCACTAATATCACGAAATGGCTACACCACTACTATCACCAGGTAGCTACACCACTACCATCACCAGATGGCTACACCACTACCATCACCAGGTGGCTACACCACTACCATTACCAGGTGGCTACACCACAGCCATCACCAGTTAGCTACACCACTACCATCACCAGGTGGCTACACCAATACCATCACTAGGTGGCTACACAACAACCATCACCAGGTAACTACACCAGTACCATCACCAGGTGGCTACACCACTACCATCACCAGGTGGCTGCACCACTACCATCACCAGGTAGCTACACCACTACCATCACCAGGTGGCTACACCAATACCATCACTAGGTGGCTACACCACAAACATCACCAGATAATTACACCAGTACAATCACCAGGTAACTACACCAGTACTATCACCAGGTGGCTACACCATTACCATCACCAGGTGGCTGCACCACTACCATCATTAGGTAGCTACACCACTACTATCACCAGGTGGCTACACCACTACCATCACCAGGTGGCTACACCACTACCATCACCAGGTAACCACACCACTATCATCACCAGGTGGCCACACCACTACCATCACCAGGTAGCTACACCACTACCATCACCAGGTGGCTACACCACTAACATCACCAGGTAGCTAGACCACTCCCATCACCAGGTAGGTACACCACTACCATCAACATGTAACTACACCTTTACCATCACCATGTAGCTACACCACTACCATCACCAGGTGGCTACACCACTACCATCACCAGGTGGCTACACCACTTCCATCACCAGGTAGGTACACCACTACATCACGAGGTGGCTACACCACTACCATCACCAGGTAGCTACACCACTTCCATCACCAGGTCGCTGCACCACTACCATCACCAGGTAGCTACACCACTACTATCACCAGGTAGCTACACCACTACCATCACAAGGTTGCTACACCTTTACCATCACCAGGTACCTACAAAACTTCCATCACTAAGTAACTACACCACTATTATCACCAGGTAGCTACACCACTACCCTCACCAGGTAGCTACACCACTTCCATCACCAGGTAGCTACACCACTACCATCATCAGGTAGCTACACCACTACCATCACCAGGTCGCTACACCACTATCATCATCAGGTAGCTACACCACTACCATCACCAGGTCGCTACACCACTACCATCACCGGGAAGCTACACCACTACCATCACCAGGTGGCTACACCACTACAATCACCAGGTAACTACACCAGTACCATCACCAGGATGCTACACCACTACCATCACCAGGTAGGTACACCGCAACCATCACCAGGTAGCTATACCACTACCATCACCAGGTGGCTACACCACTACCATCACCAGGTAGGTTCACCAGTACCATCACCAGGTAGCTATATCACTACAATCACCAGGTGGCTACACCACTACCATCACGAGGTAACTACACCAGTACCATCACCAGGATGCTACACCACTACCATCACCAGGTAGGTACACCGCTACCATCACCAGGTAGCTACACCACTACCACCACCAGGTGGATACAACACTAACATCACCAGGTAGCTACACCACTACCATCATCATGTAGCTACACCACTACCTTCACCAGGTAACAACACCACTACCATCACTAGGTGGCCACACCACTACCATCACCAGGAAGCTACACCACTACCATCACCAGGTGGCTACACCACTACCATCATAAGGTGGCTACACCATTACCATCACCAGGTAGCTACAAAACTACCATTACAGGGTAACTACCCCACTACCATCACCAGGTGGCTACACCACTACCATCACCAGCTGTCCACACCACTACCATCACCAGGTGGCTACACCAATACCATCACCAGGTAGCTACAAAACTACCATCACCAAGTAACTACACCACTACCATCACCAGGTGGCTACACTACTACCATCACCAGGTGGCTACACCAGTACCATCACCAGGTAGCTACAACACTACCATCACCAGGTGGTTACACCACTACCATCACCAGGTGGCTACACCACTACCATCACCAGGTAGCTACACCACTCCCATCACCAGGTGGCTACATCACTACCATCAAAAGGTAACTACACCTCTACCATCACCATGTAGCTACACCACTACCATCACCAGGTGGCTACACCACTACCATCACCAGGTGGCTACACCACTACCATCACCAGGTAGGTACACCACTACCATCACCAGGTAGCTACACCACTACCATCACCAGGTCGCTACACAACTACCATCACCAGGTAGCTACACCACTACCATCACCACGTGGCTACACCACTACCATCACCAGGTAGCTACACCACTACCATCACCAGGTCGCTACAAAACTACCATCACCAGGTAGCTACACCACTACTATCACGAGGTGGCTACATCACTACCATCAACAGGTAACTACACCTCTACCATCACCATGTAGCTACACCACTACCATCACCAGGTGGCTACATTACTACCATCACCAGGTGGCTACACCACTACCATCACCAGATAGCTACACCACTACCATCACCAGGTGGCTACACCACTACCATCACCAGGTAGCTACACCACTACCATCACCAGGTCGCTACACAACTACCATCACCAGGTAGCTACAGCACTACCATCACCAGGTGGCTACACCACTAACATCACCAGGTAGCTACACCACTCCCATCACCAGGTGGCTACATCACTACCATCAACAGGTAACTTCACCTCTACCATCACCATGTAGCTACACCACTACCATCACCAGGTGGCTCCACCAGTACTGTCACCAGGTGGCTACAACATTACCATCACCAGGTAGGTACACCACTACAATCACTAGGTAGCTACACCACTACCATCACCAGGTCGCTACACAACTACCATCACCAGGTAGCTACACCACTACCATCACCAGGTGGCTACACCACTACCATCACCAGGTAGCTACACCATTACCATCACCAGGTAGGTACAAAACTACCATCACCAGGTTTCTATACCACTATTATCACCACGTAGCTACACCACTACCATCACCAGGTAGCTACACCACTACCATCACCAGGTAGCTACACCACTACCATCACCAGGTAGATACACCACTACCATCACCAGGTGGCTAAACCACTACCTTCACCAGGTAGCTACACCACAACCATCACCAGGTAGCTACACAACTACCATCACCAGGCAGCTACACCACTACCATCACCAGGTAGCTACACCACTACCATCACCAGGTAGATACACCACTACCATCACCAGGTGGCTAAACCACTATCATCACCAGGTAGCTCCACCACAACCATCACTAGGTACCTACACCGCTACCATCAGCCGGTGGCTACACCACTACCATCACCAGGTAGATACACCACTACCATCACCAGGTGGCTACACCACTACCATCACCACTTAGCTACACCACTACCATCACCAGGTAGATACACCACTACCATCACCAGGTGGCTAAACCACTACCATCACCAGGTAGCTCCACCACAACCATCACTAGGTACCTACACCGTTACCATCACCAGGTAACTACACAACTAACATCACCAAGTAGCTACACTACTACCATCACCAGGTGGCTGCACCACTACCATCACCAGGTAGCTCCACCAATACCATCACCAGGGGGCTACACCACTACCATCACCAGGTAGCTACACTACTACCATCACTAGGTGGCTACACCACTACCATCACCAGGTGGCTACACCACTACCATCACCAGGTAGCTACACCACTACCATCATCAGGTAGCTACACGACTACCATCAGCAGGTGGCTACACCACTACCATCACCAGGTGGCTACTACACTACCATTACCTGGTGGCTACACCACTAATATCACGAAATGGCTACACAACTAATATCACGAAATGGCTACACCACTACTATCACCAGGTAGCTACACCACTACCATCACCAGGTGGCTACACCACTACCATCACCAGGTGGCTACACCACTACCATCACCAGGTGGCTACACCAATACCATCACTAGGTGGCTACACAACAACCATCACCAGGTAACTACACCAGTACCATCACCAGGTAACTACACCACTACCATCACCAGGTGGCTACACCACTAACATCACCAGATAGCTACACCACTCCACTCACCAGGTAGCTACATCACTACCATCAGCAGGTAACTACACCTTTACCATCACAATGTAGCTACAACACTACCATCACCAGGTAGCTACACCACTCCACTCACCAGGTGGCTACACCACTACCATCACCAGGTAGCTACACCACTCCACTCACCAGGTGGCTACACCACTACCATCACCAGGTAGCTACACCACTCCACTCACCAGGTGGCTACACCACTACCATCACCAGGTAGCTACACCACTCCACTCACCAGGTGGCTACACCACTACCATCACCAGGTAGCTACACCACTATTATCACCAGGTGGCTACACCACTACCATCACCAGGTGGCTACACCACTACCATCACCAGATAGCTACGCCACTACCATCACCAGGTAGCTACACCACTCCACTCACCAAGTGGCTACATCACTACCATCAGCAGGTAACTACACCTCTACCATCACCATGTAGCTACACCACTACCATCACCAGGTAGCTACACCACTCCACTCACCAGGTGGCAACACCACTACCATCACCAGGTAGCTACACCACTCCACTCACCAGGTGGCTACATCACTACCATCACCAGGTGGCTACATCACTACCATCAGCAGGTAACTACACCTCTACCATCACCATGTAGCTACACCACTACCATCACCAGGTAGCTACACCACTCCACTCACCAGGTGGCTTCACCACTACCATCATCAGGTAGCTACACCACTACCATCACCAGGTAGCTACACCACTCCACTCACCATGTAGCTACACCACTACCATCACCAGGTAGCTACACCACTCCACTCACCAGGTGGCTACATCACTACCATCAGCAGGTAACTACACCACTACCATCACCATGTAGCTACACCACTACCATCACCAGGTAGCTACACCACTACCATCACCAGGTAGCTACACCACTACCATCACCAGGTGGCTACACCACTACCATCACCAGGTGGCTACACCACTACCATCACCAGCTGTCTACACCACTACCATCACCAGGTGGCTACACCACTACCATCACCAGGTGGCTACACCACTACCATCACCAGGTGGCTACACCACTACCATCACCAGCTGTCTACACCACTACCATCACCAGGTGGCTACACGACTACCATCACCAGGTGGCTAAACCACTACCTTCACCAGGTAGCTACACCACAACCATCACCAGGTAGCTACACAACTACCATCACCAGGCAGCTACACCACTACCATCACCAGGTAGCTACACCACTACCATCACCAGGTAGATACACCACTACCATCACCAGGTGGCTAAACCACTATCATCACCAGGTAGCTCCACCACAACCATCACTAGGTACCTACACCGCTACCATCAGCCGGTGGCTACACCACTACCATCACCAGGTAGATACACCACTACCATCACCAGGTGGCTACACCACTACCATCACCACTTAGCTACACCACTACCATCACCAGGTAGATACACCACTACCATCACCAGGTGGCTAAACTACTACCATCACCAGGTAGCTCCACCACAACCATCACTAGGTACCTACACCGTTACCATCACCAGGTAACTACACAACTAACATCACCAAGTAGCTACACTACTACCATCACCAGGTGGCTGCACCACTACCATCACCAGGTAGCTCCACCAATACCATCACCAGGGGGCTACACCACTACCATCACCAGGTAGCTACACTACTACCATCACTAGGTGGCTACACCACTACCATCACCAGGTGGCTACACCACTACCATCACCAGGTAGCTACACCACTACCATCATCAGGTAGCTACACGACTACCATCAGCAGGTGGCTACACCACTACCATCACCAGGTGGCTACTACACTACCATTACCTGGTGGCTACACCACTAATATCACGAAATGGCTACACAACTAATATCACGAAATGGCTACACCACTACTATCACCAGGTAGCTACACCACTACCATCACCAGGTGGCTACACCACTACCATCACCAGGTGGCTACACCACTACCATCACCAGGTGGCTACACCAATACCATCACTAGGTGGCTACACAACAACCATCACCAGGTAACTACACCAGTACCATCACCAGGTAACTACACCACTACCATCACCAGGTGGCTACACCACTAACATCACCAGATAGCTACACCACTCCACTCACCAGGTAGCTACATCACTACCATCAGCAGGTAACTACACCTTTACCATCACAATGTAGCTACAACACTACCATCACCAGGTAGCTACACCACTCCACTCACCAGGTGGCTACACCACTACCATCACCAGGTAGCTACACCACTCCACTCACCAGGTGGCTACACCACTACCATCACCAGGTAGCTACACCACTCCACTCACCAGGTGGCTACACCACTACCATCACCAGGTAGCTACACCACTCCACTCACCAGGTGGCTACACCACTACCATCACCAGGTAGCTACACCACTATTATCACCAGGTGGCTACACCACTACCATCACCAGGTGGCTACACCACTACCATCACCAGATAGCTACGCCACTACTATCACCAGGTAGCTACACCACTCCACTCACCAAGTGGCTACATCACTACCATCAGCAGGTAACTACACCTCTACCATCACCATGTAGCTACACCACTACCATCACCAGGTAGCTACACCACTCCACTCACCAGGTGGCAACACCACTACCATCACCAGGTAGCTACACCACTCCACTCACCAGGTGGCTACATCACTACCATCACCAGGTGGCTACATCACTACCATCAGCAGGTAACTACACCTCTACCATCACCATGTAGCTACACCACTACCATCACCAGGTAGCTACACCACTCCACTCACCAGGTGGCTTCACCACTACCATCATCAGGTAGCTACACCACTACCATCACCAGGTAGCTACACCACTCCACTCACCATGTAGCTACACCACTACCATCACCAGGTAGCTACACCACTCCACTCACCAGGTGGCTACATCACTACCATCAGCAGGTAACTACACCACTACCATCACCATGTAGCTACACCACTACCATCACCAGGTAGCTACACCACTACCATCACCAGGTAGCTACACCACTACCATCACCAGGTGGCTACACCACTACCATCACCAGGTGGCTACACCACTACCATCACCAGCTGTCTACACCACTACCATCACCAGGTGGCTACACCACTACCATCACCAGGTGGCTACACCACTACCATCACCAGGTGGCTACACCACTACCATCACCAGCTGTCTACACCACTACCATCACCAGGTGGCTACACGACTACCATCACCAGCTGTCTACACCACTACCATCACCAGGTGGCTACACTACTACCATCAAAAGGTGGCTACACCACAGCCATCACCTGTTAGCTGCACCACTACCATCACCAGGTGGCTACACCAATACCATCACTAGGTGGCAACACCACAAACATCACCAGATAACTACACCAGTACCATCACCAGGTAACTACACCAGTACTATCACCAGGTGGCTACACCATTACCATCACCAGGTGGCTGCACCACTACCATCACCAGGTAGCTACACCACTACCATCACCAGGTGGCTACACCTCTACCATCACCAGGTAACCACACCACTATCGTCACCAGGTGGACACACCACTACCATCACCAGGTAGCTACACCACTACCATCACCAGGTGGCTACATCACTAACATCACCAGGTGGCTACACCACTACCGTCACCAGGTGGCTACACCACTACCATCACCAGGTGGCTACACCACTACCATCACCAGGTAGCTACACCACTACCATCACTAGGTAACTACACAACTATTATCACCAGGTAGCTACACCACTACTATCACCAGGTAGCTACACCACTACCATCACCAGGTAGATACACCACTACCATCACCAGGTGGCTAAACCACTACCTTCACCAGGTAGCTACACCACAACCATCACCAGTTAGCTACACCACTACCATCACCAGGCAGCTACACTACTATCATCACCAGGTAGCTACACCACTACCATCACCAGGTAACTACACCAGTACCATCACCAGGTAACTACACCAGAACTATCACCAGGTGGCTACACCACTACCATCACCATGTAACTACACCTCTACCATCACCAGGTAGCTATACCACTACCATCACCAGGTAGCTACACCTTACCATCACCAGGTGGCTACACCACTACCATCACCAGGTGACTACACCACAGCCATCACCAGTTAGCTACACCACTACCATCACCAGGTGGCTACAGCACTACCATCACCAGATAGCTACGCCACTACCATCACCAGGTAGCTACACCACTCCACTCACCAAGTGGCTACATCACTACCATCAGCAGGTAACTACACCTCTACCATCACCATGTAGCTACACCACTACCATCACCAGGTAGCTACACCAATCCACTCACCAGGTGGCAACACCACTACCATCACCAGGTAGCTACACCACTCCACTCACCAGGTGGCTACATCACTACCATCACCAGGTGGCTACATCACTACCATCAGCAGGTAACTACACCTCTACCATCACCATGTAGCTACACCACTACCATCACCAGGTAGCTACACCACTCCACTCACCAGGTGGCTTCACCACTACCATCATCAGGTAGCTACACCACTACCATCACCAGGTAGCTACACCACTCCACTCACCATGTAGCTACACCACTACCATCACCAGGTAGCTACACCACTCCACTCACCAGGTGGCTACATCACTACCATCAGCAGGTAACTACACCACTACCATCACCATGTAGCTACACCACTACCATCACCAGGTAGCTACACCACTACCATCACCAGGTAGCTACACCACTACCATCACCAGGTGGCTACACCACTACCATCACCAGGTGGCTACACCACTACCATCACCAGCTGTCTACACCACTACCATCACCAGGTGGCTACACCACTACCATCACCAGGTGGCTACACCACTACCATCACCAGGTGGCTACACCACTACCATCACCAGCTGTCTACACCACTACCATCACCAGGTGGCTACACCACTACCATCACCATCTGTCTACACCACTACCATCACCAGGTGGCTACACTACTACCATCAAAAGGTGGCTACACCACAGCCATCACCTGTTAGCTGCACCACTACCATCACCAGGTGGCTACACCAATACCATCACTAGGTGGCAACACCACAAACATCACCAGATAACTACACCAGTACCATCACCAGGTAACTACACCAGTACTATCACCAGGTGGCTACACCATTACCATCACCAGGTGGCTGCACCACTACCATCACCAGGTAGCTACACCACTACCATCACCAGGTGGCTACACCACTACCATCACCAGGTAACCACACCACTATCGTCACCAGGTGGACACACCACTACCATCACCAGGTAGCTACACCACTACCATCACCAGGTGGCTACACCACTAACATCACCAGGTGGCTACACCACTACCATCACCAGGTGGCTACACCACTACCATCACCAGGTGGCTACACCACTACCATCACCAGGTAGCTACACCACTACCATCACTAGGTAACTACACAACTATTATCACCAGGTAGCTACACCACTACTATCACCAGGTAGCTACACCACTACCATCACCAGGTAGATACACCACTACCATCACCAGGTGGCTAAACCACTACCTTCACCAGGTAACTACACCACAACCATCACCAGGTAGCTACACCACTACCATCACCAGGCAGCTACACTACTACCATCACCAGGTAGCTACACCACTACCATCACCAGGTAACTACACCAGTACCATCACCAGGTAACTACACCAGAACTATCACCAGGTGGCTACACCACTACCATCACCATGTAACTACACCTCTACCATCACCAGGTAGCTATACCACTACCATCACCAGGTAGCTACACCTTACCATCACCAGGTGGCTACACCACTACCATCACCAGGTGACTACACCACAGCCATCACCAGTTAGCTACACCACTACCATCACCAGGTGGCTACACCACTACCATCACCAGGTGGCTACACCACAGCCTTCACTAGTTAGCTACACCACTACCATCACCAGGTGGCTACACCAATACCATCACTAGGTGGCTACACCACAACTATCACCAGGTAACTACACCAGTACCATCACCAGGTAACTACACCAGTACTATCACCAGGTGGCAACACCACAACCATCACCAGGTGGCTGCACCACTACCATCACCAGGTTGCTACACCACTACCATCACCAGGTGGCTACACCACTACCATCACCAGGTAGCTACACCACTACCATCACCAGCTCGCCTCGTTGCTGCATCAGGACACCACCGATGCCGGTACCACTGGCGTCGACATGAAGGACGAAAGGCTTGGTGATATCTAGCGAGGCGAGAATGGGTTTAGAACAGAGGAGGAATTTGAGTTGTTCGAAAGCAACGGTTTACTGCATGGTCCAATTATACCTTTGCTTGGGACTGGTTAAAATGATTAATGGTGTGGTGACTGTACTAAAATTTTTCACAAACCTACGGTAGTAGGAGGCAAGACCAAGGAAGCGCAGGAGCTGCTTCCGGGTGGTAGGCTGTGGATAATGCTGGATGGCTTGAGTGTGTGTGTCTAACGGAGCTAGGCTGCCACTCTCAATTACATGACTCAGATAACGCACTTTACCTTTGGCAAAGGTGGACTTGCCCAGGTTGATGGTGAGGCCGGCTGTCAGGAGCTTGGCGAACAGTCGTTGCAGCTGGAGCAGATGTTCGCTCCAGGTGTTGGATGCTACGACGATATCATCCAAATAGGCATAGGTGTTATCCAAGCCCTGGATGACGCGGTTGACAGCTCTCTAAAAGGTGGCCGGGGCATTACATAGTCCGAAAGGAAGGCGTTCATATCTGAAAAGTCCAAAGGGAGTGATAAAGGCAGATATTTCTTTGGCTCGCTCTGTTAGACACACTTGGTAATACCACTTAAGCAAGTCCACTTGGGACAAGTACTGGGCATTACCAATGGCGTCAAGAATGTCATCTATCCTTGGCAAGGGGTAATTATCCTTGACAGTCACATTATTTAACTTACGGAAATCCGTGTACAGTCTCACCTTACCTTGGGGTTTTGGCACCAAGATACAGGGTGAGGCCCAGGGGGACTCACAAGGTGTAGCCAGTCCATGATCCAAGAGGTACTGCACCTCAGCACGCATGACTTCCTTCTTGCTAGGGCTGATTCGGTAGAAGGGTTGACGAATCGGCCGGGTGTCAGGGAGCAGTTGGATGTGCTGGGTAACATTACACTCTTGGGGGTCATCTCGGAACAACTCCTGATGTTCTTTGAAGATCTTGATGAGAGGTGCACTATGGTTGTCCTGAAAATAGTTATGAAGATCAGTTAGGATTTCCGAATTAGAAAACGCTGACTCCTTGTCAGTGCTTTCGGGAGGAGAAGCAGGGAAGGTCTCACTGTGGATGTATGGCTCTTTAAAGGAAGAGTAGGTTATCATGACAGTGGGAGGAGTACCGTTATATAGCTTCAGGAGGTTGACGTGGCACAACTGGGTCTTCCGCCGCCTATCTGGCGTCTCTAGAACGTAGTTGTGGTTGTTTCTGCACTCCTTGATGCGGTAGGGTCCTGAAAACCTGTTTTGTAAAGGAGAACCTGGTATAGGGAAATAAGCAAGTACGAAGTCTCCCGGTTTAAATTTCCTTACTTTGCTGGTCTGGTCGTAATGAGTCTTCATCCTCTCCTGTGCTTTCAATAGATTATCTGGGAAAAACTGCGGACCCTCTCTAGAATGTGTTGTAGGTTTTGAAGAAACTGGGGCACATTCTGCTGCTCACTGAAGGTGGCATCACGTAGAGAGTTGTTGAAAGCCTTGAGAGGAGTACGGCACTTACGTCCGTAGAGCATCTCATAAGGAGATACTCCTAGGGACTCATTGGGAAGACTTCTATAGATACACATTATTAGGTCGATTTGCTTATCCTATTCCTTAGAGGTTTCATTACAAAACTTCTTCAGGAGTGCTTTAATAGTCTGATGACTACGCTCAAGAGAACCCTGTGAAGCAGGATGATAGGGGCTGGACAATACCTGTTTGATGTTGAACTCTTCCAGTGTTCTCTTGAAGAGATCACTGGTGAAGTTGGTGCCACAGTCGCTCTGAACCTCCCTTGGAAATCCGTACTGGGTGAAGATCTTCAATAAGTGTTTCACAACCGTAGCAGCCGTAATGTTCCTTACTGGAACTGCTATGGGGAATCTGGTGGTAGGACACAGGATGGTTAAGATATAGGCGTTACCTGAACTGGTCCGAGGTAAAGGACCAACACAGTCTATAATAAGTCTGTGGAAAGGTTCCGCAGGCACCTGTATGGGAGTCAATGGTGCTCTGGGAATAGAGATGTTCGGTTTACCTGCCATCTGACATGTATGACACTGTTTAACGTACTGTTTGACGCTATTTACCATACCTGGCCAGTAGTAGTCTTGACGGATTCCATGGTAGGTCTTGTTAAATCCGTAGTGGGAGAGTGCTCCGTGGGCCAGGTGTAGAAAAGTGGGCCGCAGGCTGGCAGGAATCACTAGTTGTTCGACGTTGGCCCAATCGTCCTCCTCCTTCAGTTTACTGGGTCTATATCTGCGGTAGAGCAACTCGTTCTCTAGGAAGAACCCAGGAATACTGTCAGGTTGAGTCTCAGCCTGGAAAAATAATGGTGTCAAGGTAAGATCTTCCCTCTGTAACTTACGGAACTCCAACTTGGTCAGATTCGGGGGTAGTTTCTGAGGGTCTTGAGGGACAGCGGTAGCAGTAGAGTCAGCTGGCTGTGGTCGTTCAGCTTGTGCACGGGTGGTCACTAAAACCGGAGGAGAAACTTCATCACTCTCTTGAACCTTTGCTGGAACATACTCAAAAATGGGATTATCCATCACAAAGGTACACACCTGGGGTTTGTCCATGACAATCAGGTTGGTCGGTTGCAGGTCTTCTGCCAAGTCGTTGCCCAGGAGAAGTTGCACTTCAGGCATGGGAAAAGGCTTTTCCCTGATGGCGACTTGGACTTCTCCTGTCACGAAGGGACAATCCAGGTGGACTCTGGAGAGAGGATAAGGAGTGGTAGCAGTGAGGTCAGTGATGAAGACAGTTTCTCCGGTGTAGGCGATGTTGGGCGCAGCCGACTTCAAAATAATCGATTGAAGAGCCGCTGTGTCCCTCAAGATTTTCAATTTGAATCGTCCTTCCGGATTTGAACCGTTGGCAGAGACAGTTCCAGTATACAGGTGTTTACTGAAAAGAGAAAGATCATTAACATGAACACCAACATTCATCACAGGCTTACCGGACTTAGAGGAGTCTGTTTGGGTTTTGGCGTTTCGGTGTTTCCTTTGTATTGAGACTTACCACATTTATCTATGGTATGTCCATAGAGTCTACAATACTTACAGTACAATTGCGAGCCAGCTTGATCGGTACTTACTTTCTCGTAACTGTACCACGACTTCTTACTGGAGGATGGTTCGGGCGTCAGCCGGTGGATGAGGCTGTAAGTATCAGCCGACTTAGCACACTTTAGGTAGTCGGTTTCTTCTTTATCTGCTAAATATAGACGGACAGGAGGCGGCACACGCCTCAAGAATTCTTCAACTAGCATGAGGTTGACGAGTTCTGCAAAGGTAGAGACATGTGCTGCTTCCAGCCATTTCATAAAATATCTCCTTTTGGTATTAGCAAATTCGAGAAAGGTAGTGGTACTTGCCTTCAGGTGGTCACGGAATTTCCTTCGATAACTTTCGGTGGAGAGAAGGTAGGCGTCCAACACTGCTTGTTTCAGAGTCTGGTAGTCATTCTCAGACGCCAAAGTACTGAGTGTAACTGCAGCTCTACCTGTAAGATGTACTCTGAGAAGGGTTGCCCATTGGTATGCAGGCCAACTAAGTTGATTAGCAAGGGTTTCGAAGGTGATGAAAAACACATCAACTTCTGTCTCTATGAATGGTGGCATTAACTTACTTGCATGTGATATATTGAAACTGACGGGAAGATTGGCGGTAGCATGCTGGCGTTGAGCGATTTGTGAAGTTTCCAACGCGAATTCTCGTTGACGACATTCCATAGCCAGAGTGGCTTGTTGTTTGTCATGTTCGTGTTGCATCTCCAATTGGCGTTGTTTTGTTTCAAGTTGTATTCGCTCACGTTCACGGAGTATTGCAATCTCACGTTCTTGTTCTTCCTTTCGTATGGCAGCCGCTTCCTTTGCTGCTCGCGTTCGACCTTGGCCAGCTCTAGTTTGAGTTTCATCGTTGCCAAATCAGTTTTATCTGCAATAAAGTAAGTTTCGTGAGTTTCAGAGTCTATCTTACCTTCCTCTAAGAGATGATCCAGTAACAGGTTATGTATTTCATTTTTGTTGGCTTGGTAGGGAACTTCTAGTTGATACTCATGTGCAAGAGTTTGTAATTCAGTCCTCTTGGCACGACTTAAAGTCCCTATTTCACCTGCTGGATCTGTATGGAAAGCTTGGAGACGAAACATGGTGAAATTTAGCAAATAAATGCACAACGAATATACTGTTGTGATATGGTGAATGTCAGAAACAGGACAACGTGGCAACTGGTACCTATCCTGTGGAATCTTTAACAATTAATGTTAATTTCAAGATGATAAATGATTAATAAATCAAGGTCGCAGGAAATCTTGTACCCGGTACTCATGTAAGAGGATAAGGGCAAGAAAATCCTACTAAACAAGCGAAACTGAGTTTCTAAAACAAATGAAACAGTTAATTGCCTCAAAAGTAAAATTGGTAGTCCAAGAATGTAGGCATACCTTGCCGAGTCTCTATAGGACATAAGCAAGTTTTTCCCACTGAAATTAATATGATACTTACAGAATTAGCGAACTTTTGTGCTCTGAAAAAGAAGGCTAATTCCCTACCAATGTAAATATCATCATCTCTGACCGACGTGTAGGGGTGCGAGGTGCCAACTGGTGACGAGAACTGCTGCTGAGTTCCCAATTCAGCAACTAAAGTTCGTGCGAGAGGAACTCTGGCCCTCTTTATCCTCCTACTGTCAGATTGCAGAAGATTAGGTGCACTTGACCCGGGGACAGACCACAGTACCAGGGTACCAATATGATGATCTGCCGAAAATATGAGAAATATCCAAGGGACAAAAGATGGTAAACACGAGTAATAACACGGAGGGAGAGATGACCAATTAAGAGAATGACTGAGGCTTACAGTCACCACGTAATCCAAAGTTGTCTCACCTTCACCATATGCTACTCTTGGAATGCACAATACACACAGCACCATATGAAAATAAAATTGAACATGAAAAATAATGAAAAACTACGTTACCAAAGCCAAATACGCTTACCATAAATTTACTTCTTGGCACCTGTACCTGAATGAAGCTCCTAGGACAGGCCCCTACGTTATGTGACGGTAAAGCATTGATGTTCGGCTGTTTCAAAAGCTAGGGGCAGGGCCTCGTCACATAATCAAAAAAAAAAGAGAAAAGTTGGTCCTTTCGTCTGTGATAAGGTAATGGGAAGACACACAAAACACAAGTATATAAACAATGACATTTTAATTACTCTAGAAAAACAAGACATGAATAAAGGCAATCTCATAAAAATATGCAAGGCAAGTCAACAAACAAAATAACATGAATAATCACTGGCAAATGAAAAGTTACGCTAAGACAAGTAAGTTACAGTGATAGCAAAATAAAATATGAGTGCTGGAATACTGGCTTCGAGCTGCCACCTCCCTTAGTACACGAAAGCCAAGGCTTAGTCTACCAGCGAGAGATGTCAACTGCATGGAGCACTGAGATATTCTGATGAGACTGGCGCACTGCAGCCCAGACGTCGACTTGTGGTGGTAGCGGAGGGCAGGCGCGACGAGACACCAGCCAATCAGCAACAGGCAGGCAAAGGATGAGCAGTTAGCTGGTTACGGCGGTGGCCAGGTGTGCTGGGTACGATTTGCTCTCTGGGCAAAACGTTTGGCGATACTTGGTGAACGTATCTTGTATATAGTATCTTGTATTTTGACGTAATTATGTAGGGAAGAGTAGGCTCAATCTCTCTTGAAAGAGATTATCGTCACAATATATAAATATATATATAAATCTTATATAAATATAAATATATCTTATATAAATCTTATATATATAAATATATATATATAGTCTTTCATCTAGGGTAACCCCTTCCAACAATGGGAGCTGCTCAGGCTCGGTAGTGAACACTCCATGGAAACTGGCATTCAGTGCCTCGCAGATTTCCTTGTCACTTTCAGTATATGCCCCCTCTGTCTTCCTTAGTCTTGTCACTTGGTCGTTCACCGACATTTTTCTTCTTATATGACTGTGTAGTAACTTAGGTTGTTTTTTCGCTTTGATTGCAATATCGTTCTCATAGTCCCTTTCCGATGTTCGTCTTATGTTAATGTAATCGTTCCTAGCTCTGTTGTATCTGCTTCTGTTGTCCTCTGTTCTTTGTCTTCTGTACTTCCTCCACTCCCGCCTGCTGGCCATTTTTGCTTCCTGACACTGTCTATTAAACCATGGGTTATTATATTCCTTCTTATTTTTTCCCTTTACCGTTGGTATAAATCTCTCTTCGGCCTCCTGGCATTTCTGTATGACTAGGTCCATCATATCTTGGACTGTTTTTCCTCTAATTTCTTCCTCCCACTGCACTTCACCCAGATAGTCCCTCATCCTCATATAGTCCCCTTTCCTGTAGTCAGCTCTCCTTTCCCAGATCTCTTGTCCCATGGTCATAAGTTTGAATTCCATCATGTAGTCAAAGACTAGGACACAATGGTCACTGGCCCCTAGAGGTATTTCATGCTCTAAATTCTCGATATCTTCTACGTTCTGGGTGAAAATCAGGTCTAATAGGCTCGGTGCATCTCCTCCTCTTTCCCTTGTGTCTTCCTTCACATGTTGTGTCAGGAAATTCCTGTCTATAACATCTACTAATTTTGCTCCCCACGTTTCGTCCCCTCCATGGGGATTCCTTGATTCCCAATTTATCTCTCCATGATTTAGGTCCCCCATGATCAGCAGCTTCGCTCTCATTCTGTGGGCTAGTGTTGCTGCCTTCTGCAGTTCATCTATACATGCTTTGTTGTTGTCATCATACTCCTGCCTGGGTCTTCTACTGTTTGGTGGGGGATTGTAGATTACCATGATCACAATCTTCCTCCCATCTACTGTCAGAGTTCCATGTATGAAGCTTGTGCACTCATTGGTAACTCGATTTCCCAGGTCTTCAAACTTCCATTTCCGCTTTATTATGAGTGCTACTCCCCCTCCCTGTCTCTGTGTCCTCTAGTTTCGTATCACCTGGTACCCTTCAGGAAAGATTGCATCTGAGATCATGTCATTAATTTTAGTTTCCACAATTGCAACTATGTCAGGATCTGCTTCACTCACTCTTTCTTTTATCTCTTCTGCTTTATTAGATACCCCATCAGCATTGGTGTACCAAACCTTGAGATTCTTCATGGAAACTCTTGTACCAGAGTTCTCCCTTTCTCTGGGGGTCTGGGGGGATCTGGGGGATGTCTGGGGGGTGACTGGGGGCAAAGGGGATCCGGGGGATCTGGGGGGTGTCTGGGGGATGACTGGGGGCGGGGAGGGTCCGGGGGATGTCCGGGGGGATCCGGGGGGTGTCTGGGGGGGTCCGGGGGGTGTATGGGGGGTGAAAGAGTTCAGGAGGGGTGCTTGGGGGGCTACTGGGGGCTGGGCTTCTAGGAAGGTAGGTAGGAGGGTCTGGGGTAGGGCCTGGGTAGGTAGGTCTGGAGTAGGAAGGGCATACTGGGTCTGAAGATTAGGGAGGGCATAGAGGGGTTGGGAGATAGCGTAAGGTTGGGAGACAGATAGAGGTTGAGAGGTTGGGAGGGGGAAGGATAGAGGGGGTGGGGGGGACCTCCCACCTCCCTCGCAAGGGTGGGGGGTCACATGGAAGGAGAGGGGATGAGGAGGGGTAAGGGCAGGGTAGGCTTTGGGTGTTGAGGGGATGAGGTCTGGGTGGGTTCTTGGGGTTGAGGGGATGAGGTCTGGATGGGTTTTGGGGGTTGAGGGGATGAGAGCTGGGTGGGTTTTGGGGGTTGAGGGGATGAGGGCTGGACGGGTTTTGTGTGTGTGTGTGTGTGTGTGTGTGTGTGTGTGTGTGTGTGTATGTGTGTGTGTGTGTGTGTACTCACCTAGTTGCACTCACCTAGTTGTGTTTGCGGGGGTTGAGCTCTGGCTCTTTGGTCCCGCCTCTCAACCGTCAATCAACAGGTGTACAGATTCCTGAGCCTATCGGGCTCTATCATATCTACACTTGAAACTGTGTATGGAGTCAGCCTCCACCACATCACTTCCTAATGCATTCCATTTGTCAACCACTCTGACACTAAAAAAGTTCTTTCTAATATCTCTGTGGCTCATTTGGGCACTCAGTTTCCACCTGTGTCCCCTTGTGAGTGTTCCCCTTGTGTTAAATAGACTGTCTTTATCTACCCTATCAATTCCCTTCAGAATCTTGAATGTGGTGATCATGTCCCCCCTAACTCTTCTGTCTTCCAGCGAAGTGAGGTTTAATTCCCGTAGTCTCTCCTCGTAGCTCATACCTCTCAGCTCAGGTACTAGTCTGGTGGCAAACCTTTGAACCTTTTCCAGTTTAGTCTTATCCTTGACTAGATATGGACTCCATGCTGGGGCTGCATACTCCAGGATTGGCCTGACATAAGTGTACAAAGTTCTGAACGATTCTTTACACAAGTTCCTGAATGCCGTTCGTATGTTGGCCAGCCTGGCATATGCCGCTGATGTTATCCGCTTGATATGTGCTGCAGGAGACAGGTCTGGCGTGATGTCAACCCCCAAGTCTTTTTCCTTCTCTGACTCCTGAAGAATTTCCTCTCCCAGATGATACCTTGTATCTGGCCTCCTGCTCCCTACACCTATCTTCATTACATTACATTTGGTTGGGTTAAACTCAAACAACCATTTGTTCGACCATTCCTTCAGCTTGTCTAGGTCTTCTTGAAGCCTCAAACAGTCCTCTTCTGTTTTAATCCTTCTCATAATTTTAGCATCGTCTGCAAACATTGAGAGAAATGAATCGATACCCTCTGGGAGATCATTTACATATATCAGAAACAAGATAGGACCGAGTACAGAGCCCTGTGGGACTCCACTGGTGACTTCACGCCAATCGGAGGTCTCACCCCTCACCGTAACTCTCTGCTTCCTATTGCTTAGATACTCCCTTATCCACTGGAGCACCTTACCAGCTACACCTGCCTGTCTCTCCAGCTTATGTACCAGCCTCTTATGCGGTACTGTGTCAAAGGCTTTCAGACAATCCAAGAAAATGCAGTCCGCCCAGCCCTCTCTTTCTTGCTTAATCTTTGTCACCTGATCGTAGAATTCTATCAAGCCTGTAAGGCAAGATTTACCCTCCCTGAACCCATGTTGGCGATTTGTCACGAAGTCCCTTCTCTCCAGATGTGTTACCAGGTTTTTTCTCACGATCTTCTCCATCACCTTGCATGGTATACAAGTCAAGGACACTGGCCTGTAGTTAAGTGCCTCTTGCCTGTCGCCCTTTTCGTATATTGGGACCACATTCGCCGTCTTCCATATTTCTGGTAGGTCTCCCGTCTCCAGTGACTTACTATACACTATGGAGAGTGGCAAGCAAAGTGCCTCTGCACACTCTTTCAGTATCCATGGTGAGATCCCATCTGGAAAAACAGCCTTTCTAACATCCAGATCCTGCAGGTGTCTCTTGACCTCCTCTCTCGTAATTTCGAACTCTTCCAAGGCCGCCTGGTTTACCTCCCTTTCTCCTAGCACAGTGACCTCACCTTGTTCTATTGTGAAGACCTCCTGGAACCTCTTGTTGAGTTCTTCACACACCTCTCTGTCATTCTCTGTATACCTGTCCTCGCCTGTTCGAAGTTTCAATACCTGTTCTTTCACTGTTGTTTTCCTTCTGATGTGACTGTGGAGTAGCTTTGGTTCGGTCTTGGCTTTGTTTGCTATATCATTTTCAAAACTTTTCTCTGCTTCTCTTCTCACCCTGATGTACTCATTCCTGGTTCTCTGGTATCTCTCTCTGCTTTCTGGTGTTCTGTTATTCCGGAAGTTCCTCCACGCCCTTTTGTTCAGTTTCTTCGCTTCCATACATGCCCTATTATACCATGGATTCTTCTGTTGCTTCTCGGATTTTTCCCGTTGGGCCGGGATGAACCTGTTTACTGCCTCCTGACACTTTTGGGTAACATAGTCCATCATACCCTGTACAGACTTATCTCTGAGGTCTGTGTCCCAAGGTATTTCACTTAGGAAACTTCTCATCTGTTCATAATTTCCCTTTCGGTATGCCAGCCTTTTGATTCCTAGTTCTTTTTTGGGGGGAGACAAGTTCTAGCTCTACCAGGTACTCAAAGTTCAATACACTGTGGTCACTCATTCCCAAGGGCACTTATATCTTAACTTCTCTTATATCCCACTCATTTAGGGTAAATATCAAATCAAGCATTTCTGGTTCATCTTCTCCTCTCATTCTTGTTGGTTCTGTGATGTGCTGGCTTAGAAAGTTTCTCGTTGCCACGTCCAGCAGCTTAGCCCTCCGTGTTTCTGGTCCTCCATGCGGGTCTCTGTTCTTCCAATCTGTCTTCCCATGGTTGAAGTCTCCCATAATTAGTAGTCCAGATCCATTCCTGCTAGCAACAGAAGCTGCTCTTTCTATTATGTTAATGGTGGCCATGTTATTTCTATCATATTCCTGTCTAGGTCTTCTGTCATTTGGTGGTGGATTATATATGACTACGACTATAATTTGATTCCCTCCATTTGTTACGGCACCTGCTATGTAGTCACTGAAACCTTCACAGCCCTGAATATCCATCTCCTCAAAATCCCAGCCTTTTCTTACCAGCAGTGCTACACCACCCCCACCTCTTCCTTCCCTCTCTTTCCTCATAACATAATAGTCCTGTGGGAACACTGCGTTTGTTATCGTTTTCGTGATCTTTGTTTCTGTGAGGGCTATTATGTCTGGGTTTTCCTCTAGTACCAGTTCTCCACGCTCATTTGCTTTATTTGTAATTCCATCTATGTTAGTGTACATCGCTTTGAGGCTCACTTTCTTCTGTCCCTTCTCAAATCGCCTCCCTGGTGAATGTTCTGCTGGTGGGGGAGGCTGTTCCATGGGTGTGAGGACCTGTGAGGTGGATAACAGGGTCTCAGAGGATACTGGGATGAGGGGCGGGGGATCCACTGAAGGGGAAGGGACAGGGAGGGTATGGGGTGAAAATGGGAGGGAGGACGGGAAGGAAAGGGGGGGGAGGGAGGACTCGGGAGGAGGGGAGGGGTAGAAGGGTGGGGATTGGGTGTGGGGGGAGGGAGATTTGGCTGAAGTGTGTGTGTGTGTGTGTGCGTGTGCGTGTGAGTGTGTGTGCGTGTGTGCGTGTGAGTGTGTGTGCGTGTGTGCATGTGTGTGTGCTTGTGTGCGTGTTGAGTGCAGGGGGTGTTTGTGTATAGGGCGAGGGGTAGGGGGGGGGGATATCTTGGGACAGTGTAAGGCGTGGGAAGGTGGGGAGGATGAGGTGAGTGGTCAACAGGGTAGCATGTATCAAACTCTGTACCCAGAGTGAGCCACAAGGAGTTGTATATTTGAGATATTTAGACCTACTTTAAATTAATTATTTTAAGTCACTCTGTACACGTTATTGATGACCTAGAGAGGGGTACCTACCGACAGCTCACCCCCAGCAAGCACGCCTAGGTGAGTTTGAAGAGATGTCCTTATGACGGGGTTGGTCGCCTGTCCTCTCCTCTCCCTGGTATTAATGTTGTCTCCACGTGCTCCTGGTATACCATTCGTTCCTATCTTCCTCACTGGTCGTCAGCCACTATGTGCAACTTAGTATATGATCCTAAACAATGCATACACTTCAGGGGATTAATCACTATGTACGTTACAGTCAGTTTCACAACACAACACTCAGCAAACAAATCGTAGGTCCTGGCTAGGCTGGGTAGCTAGGCTGACCCAATCGGTCCACACTGATCTTGCCACTCGATTTTATTTTTACTTTCTTAATTGAGCTTTCTTCTTATAGTGAGCTCTTTCTTCTTTCTTTCTTCTTATAGTGAGCTCCTACCGCGGTAGGAGCTCACTATACACTTGATCACTGCGTTTGTATACACTCCAGTGAAAAAACTATGTTTCTTGATCCCTGTAACACTTCAATGTCTCGAGATAATTGTTGTTATTCGTGAACCCTACGGACACCACATGCGTGTCGACGGCGTCAGTCGACGGCGTGTGTGTGTGTGTGTCTGTGTAAATCACAAAAATAAACACGTGAATAAAATTGTGACAGTGTCAAACCATGGAGGAAAATTGAAACAGGAATTTCCTTAAGTACTTTCGTATATTAATACATCTTCAGAAGGAGTCATTCCTTCTGAAGATGTATTGATATACGAAAGTACTTAAGGAAATTCCTGTCTCAATTTTCCTCCGTGGTCTGACACTGTTACATATATATATATATATATATATATATATATATATATATATATATATATATATATATATATATATATATATATAGATATATATATATATATATATATATATATATATATATATATATATATATATATATATATATATTTATATATTGTGATGATAATCTCTTTCAAGAGAGATTGAGCCTACTCTTCCCTACATAATTACGTCAAAATACAAGATACTATATACAAGATACGTTCACCAAGTATCGCCAAACGTTTTGCCCAGAGAGCAAATCGTACCCAGCACACCTGGCCACCGCCGTAACCAGCTAACTGCTCATCCTTTGCCTGCCTGTTGCTGATTGGCTGGTGTCTCGTCGCGCCTGCCCTCCGCTACCACCACAAGTCGACGTCTGGGCTGCAGTGCGCCAGTCTCATCAGAATATCTCAGTGCTCCATGCAGTTGACATCTCTCGCTGGTAGACTAAGCCTTGGCTTTCGTGTACTAAGGGAGGTGGCAGCTCGAAGCCAGTATTCCAGCACTCATATTTTATTTTGCTATCACTGTAACTTACTTGTCTTAGCGTAACTTTTCATTTGCCAGTGATTATTCATGTTATTTTGTTTGTTGACTTGCCTTGCATATTTTTATGAGATTGCCTTTATTCATGTCTTGTTTTTCTAGAGTAATTAAAATTTCATTGTTTATATACTTGTGTTTTGTGTGTCTTCCCATTACCTTATCACAGACGAAAGGACCAACTTTTCTCTTTTTTTTTTGATTATGTGACGAGGCCCTGCCCCTAGCTTTTGAAACAGCCGAACATCAATGCTTTACCGTCACATAACGTAGGGGCCTGTCCTAGGAGCTTCATTCAGGTACAGGTGCCAAGAAGTAAATTTATGGTAAGCGTATTTGGCTTTGGTAACGTAGTTTTTCATTATTTTTCATGTTCAATTTTATTTTCATATGGTGCTGTGTGTATTGTGCATTCCAAGAGTAGCATATGGTGAAGGTGAGACAACTTTGGATTACGTGGTGACTGTAAGCCTCAGTCATTCTCTTAATTGGTCATCTCTCCCTCCGTGTTATTACTCGTGTTTACCATCTTTTGTCTCTTGGATATTTCTCATATTTTCGGCAGATCATCATATTGGTACCCTGGTACTGTGGTCTGTCCCCGGGTCAAGTGCACCTAATCTTCTGCAATCTGACAGTAGGAGGATAAAGAGGGCCAGAGTTCCTCTCGCACAAACTTTAGTTGCTGAATTGGGAACTCAGCAGCAGTTCTCGTCACCAGTTGGCACCTCGCACCCCTACACGTCGGTCAGAGATGATGATATTTACATTGGTAGGGAATTAGCCTTCTTTTTCAGAGCACAAAAGTTCGCTAATTCTGTAAGTATCATATTAATTTCAGTGGGAAAAACTTGCTTATGTCCTATAGAGACTCGGCAAGGTATGCCTACATTCTTGGACTACCAATTTTACTTTTGAGGCAATTAACTGTTTCATTTGTTTTAGAAACTCAGTTTCGCTTGTTTAGTAGGATTTTCTTGCCCTTATCCTCTTACATGAGTACCGGGTACAAGATTTCCTGCGACCTTGATTTATTAATCATTTATCATCTTGAAATTAACATTAATTGTTAAAGATTCCACAGGATAGGTACCAGTTGCCACGTTGTCCTGTTTCTGACATTCACCATATCACAACAGTATATTCGTTGTGCATTTATTTGCTAAATTTCACCATGTTTCGTCTCCAAGCTTTCCGTACAGATCCAGCAGGTGAAATAGGGACTTTAAGTCGTGCCAAGAGGACTGAATTACAAACTCTTGCACATGAGTATCAACTAGAAGTTCCCTACCAAGCCAACAAAAATGAAATACATAACCTGTTACTGGATCATCTCTTAGAGGAAGGTAAGATAGACTCTGAAACTCACGAAACTTACTTTATTGCAGATAAAACTGATTTGGCAACGATGAAACTCAAACTAGAGCTGGCCAAGGTCGAACGCGAGCAGCAAAGGGAAGCGGCTGCCATACGAAAGGAAGAACAAGAACGTGAGATTGCAATACTCCGTGAACGTGAGCGAATACAACTTGAAACAAAACAACGCCAATTGGAGATGCAACACGAACATGACAAACAACAAGCCACTCTGGCTATGGAATGTCGTCAACGAGAATTCGCGTTGGAAACTTCACAAATCGCTCAACGCCAGCATGCTACCGCCAATCTTCCCGTCAGTTTCAATATATCACATGCAAGTAAGTTAATGCCACCATTCATAGAGACAGAAGTTGATGTGTTTTTCATCACCTTCGAAACCCTTGCTAATCAACTTAGTTGGCCTGCATACCAATGGGCAACCCTTCTCAGAGTACATCTTACAGGTAGAGCTGCAGTTACACTCAGTACTTTGGCGTCTGAGAATGACTACCAGACTCTGAAACAAGCAGTGTTGGACGCCTACCTTCTCTCCACCGAAAGTTATCGAAGGAAATTCCGTGACCACCTGAAGGCAAGTACCACTACCTTTCTCGAATTTGCTAATACCAAAAGGAGATATTTTATGAAATGGCTGGAAGCAGCACATGTCTCTACCTTTGCAGAACTCGTCAACCTCATGCTATTTGAAGAATTCTTGAGGCGTGTGCCGCCTCCTGTCCGTCTATATTTAGCAGATAAAGAAGAAACCGACTACCTAAAGTGTGCTAAGTCGGCTGACACTTACAGCCTCATCCACCGGCTGACGCCCGAACCATCCTCCAGTAAGAAGTCGTGGTACAGTTACGAGAAAGTAAGTACCGATCAAGCTGGCTCGCAATTGTACTGTAAGTATTGTAGACTCTATGGACATACCATAGATAAATGTGGTAAGTCTCAATACAAAGGAAACACCGAAACGCCAAAACCCAAACAGACTCCTCTAAGTCCGGTAAGCCTGTGATGAATGTTGGTGTTCATGTTAATGATCTTTCTCTTTTCAGTAAACACCTGTATACTGGAACTGTCTCTGCCAACGGTTCAAATCCGGAAGGACGATTCAAATTGAAAATCTTGAGGGACACAGCGGCTCTTCAATCGATTATTTTGAAGTCGGCTGCGCCCAACATCGCCTACACCGGAGAAACTGTCTTCATCACTGACCTCACTGCTACCACTCCTTATCCTCTCTCCAGAGTCCACCTGGATTGTCCCTTCGTGACAGGAGAAGTCCAAGTCGCCATCAGGGAAAAGCCTTTTCCCATGCCTGAAGTGCAACTTCTCCTGGGCAACGACTTGGCAGAAGACCTGCAACCGACCAACATGATTGTCATGGACAAACCCCAGGTGTGTACCTTTGTGATGGATAATCCCATTTTTGAGTATGTTCCAGCAAAGGTTCAAGAGAGTGATGAAGTTTCTCCTCCGGTTTTAGTGACCACCCGTGCACAAGCTGAACGACCACAGCCAGCTGACTCTACTGCTACCGCTGTCCCTCAAGACCCTCAGAAACTACCCCCGAATCTGACCAAGTTGGAGTTCCGTAAGTTACAGAGGGAAGATCTTACCTTGACACCATTATTTTTCCAGGCTGAGACTCAACCTGACAGTATTCCTGGGTTCTTCCTAGAGAACGAGTTGCTCTACCGCAGATATAGACCCAGTAAACTGAAGGAGGAGGACGATTGGGCCAACGTCGAACAACTAGTGATTCCTGCCAGCCTGCGGCCCACTTTTCTACACCTGGCCCACGGAGCACTCTCCCACTACGGATTTAACAAGACCTACCATGGAATCCGTCAAGACTACTACTGGCCAGGTATGGTAAATAGCGTCAAACAGTACGTTAAACAGTGTCATACATGTCAGATGGCAGGTAAACCGAACATCTCTATTCCCAGAGCACCATTGACTCCCATACAGGTGCCTGCGGAACCTTTCCACAGACTTATTATAGACTGTGTTGGTCCTTTACCTCGGACCAGTTCAGGTAACGCCTATATCTTAACCATCCTGTGTCCTACCACCAGATTCCCCATAGCAGTTCCAGTAAGGAACATTACGGCTGCTACGGTTGTGAAACACTTATTGAAGATCTTCACCCAGTACGGATTTCCAAGGGAGGTTCAGAGCGACTGTGGCACCAACTTCACCAGTGATCTCTTCAAGAGAACACTGGAAGAGTTCAACATCAAACAGGTATTGTCCAGCCCCTATCATCCTGCTTCACAAGGTTCTCTTGAGCGTAGTCATCAGACTATTAAAGCACTCCTGAAGAAGTTTTGTAATGAAACCTCTAAGGAATAGGATAAGCAAATCGACCTAATAATGTGTATCTATAGAAGTCTTCCCAATGAGTCCCTAGGAGTATCTCCTTATGAGATGCTCTACGGACGTAAGTGCCGTACTCCTCTCAAGGCTTTCAACAACTCTCTACGTGATGCCACCTTCAGTGAGCATCAGAATGTGCCCCAGTTTCTTCAAAACCTACAACACATTCTAGAGAGGGTCCGCAGTTTTTCCCAGATAATCTATTGAAAGCACAGAAGAGGATGAAGACTCATTACGACCAGACCAGCAAAGTAAGGAAATTTAAACCGGGAGACTTCGTACTTGCTTATTTCCCTATACCAGGTTCTCCTTTACAAAACAGGTTTTCAGGACCCTACCGCATCAAGGAGTGCAGAAACAACCACAACTACGTTCTAGAGACGCCAGATAGGCGGCGGAAGACCCAGTTGTGCCACGTCAACCTCCTGAAGCTATATAACGGTACTCCTCCCACTGTCATGATAACCTACTCTTCCTTTAAAGAGCCATACATCCACAGTGAGACCTTCCCTGCTTCTCCTCCCGAAAGCACTGACAAGGAGTCAGCGTTTTCTAATTCGGAAATCCTAACTGATCTTCATAACTATTTTCAGGACAACCATAGTGCACCTCTCATCAAGATCTTCAAAGAACATCAGGAGTTGTTCCGAGATGACCCCCAAGAGTGTAATGTTACCCAGCACATCCAACTGCTCCCTGACACCCGGCCGATTCGTCAACCCTTCTACCGAATCAGCCCTAGCAAGAAGGAAGTCATGCGTGCTGAGGTGCAGTACCTCTTGGATCATGGACTGGCTACACCTTGTGAGTCCCCCTGGGCCTCACCCTGTATCTTGGTGCCAAAACCCCAAGGTAAGGTGAGACTGTACACGGATTTCCGTAAGTTAAATAATGTGACTGTCAAGGATAATTACCCCTTGCCAAGGATAGATGACATTCTTGACGCCATTGGTAATGCCCAGTACTTGTCCCAAGTGGACTTGCTTAAGTGGTATTACCAAGTGTGTCTAACAGAGCGAGCCAAAGAAATATCTGCCTTTATCACTCCCTTTGGACTTTTCAGATATGAACGCCTTCCTTTCGGACTATGTAATGCCCCGGCCACCTTTTAGAGAGCTGTCAACCGCGTCATCCAGGGCTTGGATAACACCTATGCCTATTTGGATGATATCGTCGTAGCATCCAACACCTGGAGCGAACATCTGCTCCAGCTGCAACGACTGTTCGCCAAGCTCCTGACAGCCGGCCTCACCATCAACCTGGGCAAGTCCACCTTTGCCAAAGGTAAAGTGCGTTATCTGAGTCATGTTATTGAGAGTGGCAGCCTAGCTCCGTTAGACACACACACTCAAGCCATCCAGCATTATCCACAGCCTACCACCCGGAAGCAGCTCCTGCGCTTCCTTGGTCTTGCCTCCTACTACCGTAGGTTTGTGAGAAATTTTAGTACAGTCACCACACCATTAATCATTTTAACCAGTCCCAAGCAACGGTATAATTGGACCATGCAGTAAACCGTTGCTTTCGAACAACTCAAATTCCTCCTCTGTTCTAAACCCATTCTCGCCTCGCCAGATATCACCAAGCCTTTCGTCCTTCATGTCGACGCCAGTGGTACCGGCATCGGTGGTGTCCTGATGCAGCAACGAGGCGAGGAGGTTCTACCTGTCAGCTACTACAGCTACAAGTTGAAACCCCACCAGAGGAACTACAGCACTATTGAAAAGGAGCTACTCTCCATCGTCCTGAATCTCCAGCACTTTGCTCCATACCTACAAGGTGCCAGGTCTACCACCATCTTCTCAGATCACAATCCTCTCCACTTCTTACATCAAGCCCAATTCACTAACCAGCGTCTTCTACGATGGGCTTTACATCTGCAAGATTTCAACCTGGAGATCCGCTATATCAAAGGTTATGACAACATCATAGCCGACGCCCTCTCCAGAGTTTATGAAGTAGAAGCAACTCCAACTATTACTCCACCACATGAAGACGTAACTTCTTCCAGAACCGCAGGCTTCGGGGGAGAGTTGTGACGATAATCTCTTTCAAGAGAGATTGAGCCTGCTCTTCCCTACATAATTACGTCAAAATACAAGATACAATATACAAGATACGTTCACTAAGTATCGCCAAACGTTTTGCCCAGAGAGCAAATCGTACCCAGCACACCTGGCCACCGCTGTAACCAGCTAACTGCTCATCCTTTGCCTGCCTGTTGCTGATTGGCTGGTGTCTCGTCGCGCCTGCCCTCCGCCACCACCACAAGTCGACGTCTGGGCTGCAGTGCGCCAGTCTCGTCAGAATACCTCAGTGCTCCATGCAGTTGACATTTCTCGCTGGTAGACTAAGCCTTGGATTTTATGTATTAAGGGAGGTGGCAGCTCGAAGCCAGTATTCCAGCACTCATATTTTATTTTGCTATCACTGTAATTTACTTGTCTTAGTGTAACTTTTCATTTGCCAGTGATTATTCATGTTATTTTGTTTGTTGACTTGTCTTGCATATTTTTATGAGATTGCCTTTATTCATGTCTTGTTTTTCTAGAGTAATTAAAATTTCATTGTTTATATACTTGTGTTTTGTGTGTCTTCCCATTACCTTACCACAGACGAAAGGACCAACTTTTCTCTTTTTTTTTGATTATGTGACGAGGCCCTGCCCCTAGCTTTTGAAACAGCCGAACACCAACGCTTTACTGTCACAATATATATATATATATATATATATATATATATATGTCGTACCTAGTAGCCAGAATGCACTTCTCGGCCTACTATGCAAGGCCCGATTTGCCTAATAAGCCAAGTTTTCCAGAATTAATATTTTTTCTCTAATTTTTTTCCTATGAAATGATATAGCTACCCATTTCATTATGCATGAGGTCAATATTTTTTTATTGGAGTTAAAATTAACGAAGATATATGACCAAACCTAACCAACCCTACCTAACCTAACCTAACCTATCTTTATAGGTTAGGTTAGGTTAGGTAGCAGAAAAAGTTAGGTTAGGTTAGGTTAGGTAGGTTAGGTAGTCGAAAAACAATTAATTCATGAAAACTTGGCTTATTAGGCAAATCGGGCCTTGAATAGTAGGCTGAGAAGTGCGTTCTGGCTACTAGGTACGACATATATATATATATATATATATATATATATATATATATATATATATATATATATATATATATATATATATATATATATATATATATATATATATATATATATATATATATATATATATATGTCGTACCTAGTAGCCAGAACGCACTTCTGAGCCTACTATGCAAGGCTCGATTTGCCTAATAAGCCAAGTTTTCCTGAATTAAAATATTTTCTTGAATTGTTTTCTTATGAAATGATAAAGGTACCCATTTCATTATGTATAAGGTCAATTTTTTTATGGGAGTTAAAATTAACATAGATATATGACCGAACCTAACCAACCCTACCTTCTAGGTAGTGACCTAGTGAAGAAGGTCACTACCAAAGATACCTTACAAGCAGAACTTATTGCAGAAGGAGGAAAGAATCGAGGCAACTACAGAAGCACCATACTGTCCCCCGAGCTTAGAGCGGCAGCTAAAAGCCTTCGTGAGAACAAGGAGATAGTTGTCAGGAGAGGTGACAAGTCGCCAATATATGTCATTCTTAAAAAAGACGAATATCTGGCGAAAATGAACATCATACTCTCTGACCAAACTAAGTTCCAAAGGGTAACGAAGGACACTACAGCCGAATTAAAAGCAAAGGTCAACAAACTGATCGAAACTGTGAACGCCAAGAAATCCGGACTCCACCTGCCAAAGATCATTGGGGAATATAAACCTGGATATGCGTATGGAAATGTCAAGACGCACAAGCCTGGAAACCCACTTCGGCCAATCATTAGCCAGATACCCACACCCACGTACAGATTGGCGAAGCGACTCAACGGCCTGCTGACTCCTTATGTTCCTTGCGCCTTCAGCCTGAAGTCTCCAAAGGAATTTGTGGACTTACTGCGGGGCGCACGGGCCACAGGGATAAGAGCCTCGTTGGACGTAGAATCGCTGTTTACCAACGTACCTGTGGACGAGACAATCGGAATGATAGCCGACAGAGTGTATCGTGATCCAGCCTGTACTCCTCTTGACATGCCAGAAAGTATTCTGAGGAAACTACTCCAAGCTTGTACTAAAGAGGCACCCTTCTTGAGCCCGGATGGGCACATGTATAAGCAAGTAGATGGGGTCGCTATGGGTTCTCCCCTAGGTGTCCTGTTTGCAAACTTCTACATGGGTACCATCGAGCAAAAAGTCTTAGTCGACATGAACTTGAAACCGGCCATATACTGCAGGTATGTTGACGACATTTTTACACAGGTACCTGATGTCAGACATCTGCAGGAGCTGAAGGAGGCATTTGAGCAGAGTTCCGTGCTGCGTTTCACTTACGAGACGGAAAAGGATGGGAAGCTGCCTTTTCTAGATGTAACAGTCATGGAAAAGGGCGGAGGTTTCCACACTGCAGTCTACACAAAGGAAACAAACATAGGAATGTGCCTAAATGCCAACAGCGACTGCCCCGACAGGTACAAGAGGAGTGTTGTTAACGCATACGTCGACCGTGCTCTCAGCCACAGCTCAGAATGGAAGCAAGTCGACGAAGAACTCTGTAGGGTAAGGCAGGTTCTAGTCAATAACGGCTTCTCCAATGGTTTCATCGAAGACATCATAAGAAGGAAAGTGAAAAGCCATGCAACCTCCGAAGAGACAACTAACACAACACCTATACCCCCTATTAGACTATTTTACAGGAACTTCTTTTCCACAGCTCATAAAACAGAGGAAAGGGTCCTGAAAGATATTGTTAATAGAAACGTTATCCCTACAGACAAAAAACAGAGGATACAACTGACGATTTACTATAAAACCAGAAAAACGGCCAGCCTACTCATGAGAAACTCTCCAGACACGAAACAGAACGCTTTAAAAGAGACTAACGTCGTCTATGCCTTCAAATGCCCACTTGGGGACTGTAAGCTCCAAAAAACCCAGTATATAGGCAAGACAACAACATCTCTTTCTAGGCGTTTAACGATGCATAAACAACAGGGCTCCATTAAGGAACATATAATCTCTTCCCATAACCAAACCATCGCCAGAGAAATCCTAGTAAACAACACAGAAATCATCGATAGATACAGCGATAGCAGGCGGCTCGACGTTTGCGAGGCACTACACATCAAGAAGTCAACACCAGCAATCAACAGCCAATTATTGCACAACTATATTCTACCCACCTCAAGACTCCGCTCCAATATAGAAGCATCAAGAAATATGGACCAATAGGCTTTCTACAAACACTTCTATTCAATATCCATTGTTTCGTGTTCTGTCTTGTGTTGATACTTTTAATACCCTATTAATATCCTCTAATGCCACATCATCCTTCCCACCTTACTCAAATGTAATGCCACATCACCCTTCCCACCTCACTCAAATGTAGATATAAAATCAGGGAAACGCAAGTTCTAATCAGTTGTGTATTTGTGAAGTCTTTGAAAATGTAATAAGTTTTATGAAACGCGCCCGTGTCGCGTCAGACTAGAAATAAAAATGAATTTTGGAGAAGTGATTTTTGATTTACCTCCAACAGTGAAGCATAATGTACGAAAGATTGAGAAAATTCGTGTTAGAATTATTAATCTTACTTTTTCGGTCATATTTAATAAAATATGTCTACAGGAAAGACTGCTACCAAAATATACTAATATATATATATATATATATATATATATATATATATATATATATATATATATATATATATATATATATATATATATATATAAGGCACAACTCTCCTAAACACGAGAGTTAAGTATACAACTTTAGAACACTTTCCCACCAGGAGACTCGAACCCTAGCCAGCACAGAAGCCTTCCAGCAACTGGCATAACAGGTACGCCTTAACCCGCTCCACCACCCGCTCAGACCCTTAAAAGAGATGGTAATTTCGGAGTATTTAAATACACCAAAGATCACCACCTCCCAAGAGCACTAGAGCAAGTGAGGGGTCATTTAGACGTTAATTTCATCAAGTCCCTGTTAATATGGGAAGACACAGTGTCTATGCTTAAGGCACAACTCTCCTAAACACGAGAGTTAAGTATACAACTTTAGAACACTTTCCCACCAGGAGACTCGAACCCTAGCCAGCACAGAAGCCTTCCAGCAACTGGCATAACAGGTACGCCTTAACCCGCTCCACCACCCGCTCAGACCCTTAAAAGAGATGGTAATTTCGGAGTATTTAAATACACCAAAGATCACCACCTCCCAAGAGCACTAGAGCAAGTGAGGGGTCATTTAGACGTTAATTTCATCAAGTCCCTGTTAATATGGGAAGACACAGTGTCTATGCTTAAGGCACAACTCTCCTAAACACGAGAGTTAAGTATACAACTTTAGAACACTTTCCCACCAGGAGACTCGAACCCTAGCCAGCACAGAAGCCTTCCAGCAACTGGCATAACAGGTACGCCTTAACCCGCTCCACCACCCGCTCAGACCCTTAAAAGAGATGGTAATTTCGGAGTATTTAAATACACCAAAGATCACCACCTCCCAAGAGCACTAGAGCAAGTGAGGGATCATTTAGACGTTAATTTCATCAAGTCCCTGTTAATATGGGAAGACACAGTGTCTATGCTTAAGGCACAACTCTCCTAAACACGAGAGTTAAGTATACAACTTTAGAACACTTTCCCACCAGGAGACTCGAACCCTAGCCAGCACAGAAGCCTTCCAGCAACTGGCATAACAGGTACGCCTTAACCCGCTCCACCACCCGCTCAGACCCTTAAAAGAGATGGTAATTTCGGAGTATTTAAATACACCAAAGATCACCACCTCCCAAGAGCACTAGAGCAAGTGAGGGGTCATTTAGACGTTAATTTCATCAAGTCCCTGATAATATGGGAAGACACAGTGTCTATGCTTAAGGCACAACTCTCCTAAACACGAGAGTTAAGTATACAACTTTAGAACACTTTCCCACCAGGAGACTCGAACCCTAGCCAGCACAGAAGCCTTCCAGCAACTGGCATAACAGGTACGCCTTAACCCGCTCCACCACCCGCTCAGACCCTTAAAAGAGATGGTAATTTCGGAGTATTTAAATACACCAAAGATCACCACCTCCCAAGAGCACTAGAGCAAGTGAGGGTCATTTAGACGTTAATTTCATCAAGTCCCTGTTAATATGGGAAGACACAGTGTCTATGCTTAAGGCACAACTCTCCTAAACACGAGAGTTAAGTATACAACTTTAGAACACTTTCCCACCAGGAGACTCGAACCCTAGCCAGCACAGAAGCCTTCCAGCAACTGGCATAACAGGTACGCCTTAACCCGCTCCACCACCCGCTCAGACCCTTAAAAGAGATGGTAATTTCGGAGTATTTAAATACACCAAAGATCACCACCTCCCAAGAGCACTAGAGCAAGTGAGGGGTCATTTAGACGTTAATTTCATCAAGTCCCTGTTAATATGGGAAGACACAGTGTCTATGCTTAAGGCACAACTCTCCTAAACACGAGAGTTAAGTATACAACTTTAGAACACTTTCCCACCAGGAGACTCGAACCCTAGCCAGCACAGAAGCCTTCCAGCAACTGGCATAACAGGTACGCCTTAACCCGCTCCACCACCCACTCAGACCCTTAAAAGAGATGGTAATTTCGGAGTATTTAAATACACCAAAGATCACCACCTCCCAAGAGCACTAGAGCAAGTGAGGGGTCATTTAGACGTTAATTTCATCAAGTCCCTGTTAATATGGGAAGACACAGTGTCTATGCTTAAGGCACAACTCTCCTAAACACGAGAGTTAAGTATACAACTTTAGAACACTTTCCCACCAGGAGACTCGAACCCTAGCCAGCACAGAAGCCTTCCAGCAACTGGCATAACAGGTACGCCTTAACCCGCTCCACCACCCACTCAGACCCTTAAAAGAGATGGTAATTTCGGAGTATTTAAATACACCAAAGATCACCACCTCCCAAGAGCACTAGAGCAAGTGAGGGGTCATTTAGACGTTAATTTCATCAAGTCCCTGTTAATATGGGAAGACACAGTGTCTATGCTTAAGGCACAACTCTCCTAAACACGAGAGTTAAGTATACAACTTTAGAACACTTTCCCACCAGGAGACTCGAACCCTAGCCAGCACAGAAGCCTTCCAGCAACTGGCATAACAGGTACGCCTTAACCCGCTCCACCACCCGCTCATACCCTTAAAAGAGATGGTAATTTCGGAGTATTTAAATACACCAAAGATCACCACCTCCCAAGAGCACTAGAGCAAGTGAGGGGTCATTTAGACGTTAATTTCATCAAGTCCCTGTTAATATGGGAAGACACAGTGTCTATGCTTAAGGCACAACTCTCCTAAACACGAGAGTTAAGTATATAACTTTAGAACACTTTCCCACCAGGAGACTCGAACCCTAGCCAGCACAGAAGCCTTCCAGCAACTGGCATAACAGGTACGCCTTAACCCGCTCCACCACCCGCTCAGACCCTTAAAAGAGATGGTAATTTCGGAGTATTTAAATACACCAAAGATCACCACCTCCCAAGAGCACTAGAGCAAGTGAGGGGTCATTTAGACGTTAATTTCATCAAGTCCCTGTTAATATGGGAAGACACAGTGTCTATGCTTAAGGCACAACTCTCCTAAACACGAGAGTTAAGTATACAACTTTAGAACACTTTCCCACCAGGAGACTCGAACCCTAGCCAGCACAGAAGCCTTCCAGCAACTGGCATAACAGGTACGCCTTAACCCGCTCCACCACCCGCTCAGACCCTTAAAAGAGATGGTAATTTCGGAGTATTTAAATACACCAAAGATCACTACCTCCCAAGAGCACTAGAGCAAGTGAGGGGTCATTTAGACGTTAATTTCATCAAGTCCCTGTTAATATGGGAAGACACAGTGTCTATGCTTAAGGCACAACTCTCCTAAACACGAGAGTTAAGTATACAACTTTAGAACACTTTCCCACCAGGAGACTCGAACCCTAGCCAGCACAGAAGCCTTCCAGCAACTGGCATAACAGGTACGCCTTAACCCGCTCCACCACCCACTCAGACCCTTAAAAGAGATGGTAATTTCGGAGTATTTAAATACACCAAAGATCACCACCTCCCAAGAGCACTAGAGCAAGTGAGGGGTCATTTAGACGTTAATTTCATCAAGTCCCTGTTAATATGGGAAGACACAGTGTCTATGCTTAAGGCACAACTCTCCTAAACACGAGAGTTAAGTATACAACTTTAGAACACTTTCCCACCAGGAGACTCGAACCCTAGCCAGCACAGAAGCCTTCCAGCAACTGGCATAACAGGTACGCCTTAACCCGCTCCACCACCCACTCAGACCCTTAAAAGAGATGGTAATTTCGGAGTATTTAAATACACCAAAGATCACCACCTCCCAAGAGCACTAGAGCAAGTGAGGGGTCATTTAGACGTTAATTTCATCAAGTCCCTGTTAATATGGGAAGACACAGTGTCTATGCTTAAGGCACAACTCTCCTAAACACGAGAGTTAAGTATACAACTTTAGAACACTTTCCCACCAGGAGACTCGAACCCTAGCCAGCACAGAAGCCTTCCAGCAACTGGCATAGCATGACCCCTCACTTGCTCTAGTGCTCTTGGGAAGTGGTGATCTTTGGTGTATTTAAATACTCCGAAATTAACATCTCTTTTAAGGGTCTGAGCGGGTGGTGGAGCGGGTTAAGGCGTACCTGTTATGCGAGTTGCTGGAAGGCTTCTGTGCTGGCTAGGGTTCGAGTCTCCTGGTGGGAAAGTGTTTTAAAGTTGTATATATATATATATATATATATATATATATATATATATATATATATATATATATATATATATATATATATATATATATATATATATATATATATATATACAACTTTAAAACACTTTCCCACCAGGAGACTCGAACCCTAGCCAGCACAGAAGCCTTCCAGCAACTGGCATAACAGGTACGCCTTAACCCGCTCCACCACCCGCTCAGACCCTTAAAAGAGATGGTAATTTCGGAGTATTTAAATACACCAAAGATCACCACCTCCCAAGAGCACTAGAGCAAGTGAGGGGTCATTTAGACGTTAATTTCATCAAGTCCCTGTTAATATGGGAAGACACAGTGTCTATGCTTAAGGCACAACTCTCCTAAACACGAGAGTTAAGTATACAACTTTAGAACACTTTCCCACCAGGAGACTCGAACCCTAGCCAGCACAGAAGCCTTCCAGCAACTGGCATAACAGGTACGCCTTAACCCGCTCCACCACCCGCTCAGACCCTTAAAAGAGATGGTAATTTCGGAGTATTTAAATACACCAAAGATCACCACCTCCCAAGAGCACTAGAGCAAGTGAGGGGTCATTTAGACGTTAATTTCATCAAGTCCCTGTTAATATGGGAAGACACAGTGTCTATGCTTAAGGCACAACTCTCCTAAACACAAGAGTTAAGTATACAACTTTAGAACACTTTCCCACCAGGAGACTCGAACCCTAGCCAGCACAGAAGCCTTCCAGCAACTGGCATAACAGGTACGCCTTAACCCGCTCCACCACCCGCTCAGACCCTTAAAAGAGATGGTAATTTCGGAGTATTTAAATACACCAAAGATCACCACCTCCCAAGAGCACTAGAGCAAGTGAGGGATCATTTAGACGTTAATTTCATCAATTCCCTGTTAATATGGGAAGACACAGTGTCTATGCTTAAGGCACAACTCTCCTAAACACGAGAGTTAAGTATACAACTTTAGAACACTTTCCAACCAGGAGACTCGAACCCTAGCCAGCACAGAAGCCTTCCAGCAACTGGCATAACAGGTACGCCATAACCCGCTCCACCACCCGCTCAGACCCTTAAAAGAGATGGTAATTTCGGAGTATTTAAATACACCAAAGATCACCACCTCCCAAGAGCACTAGAGCAAGTGAGGGGTCATTTAGACGTTAATTTCATCAAGTCCCTGTTAATATGGGAAGACACAGTGTCTATGCTTAAGGCACAACTCTCCTAAACACGAGAGTTAAGTATACAACTTTAGAACACTTTCCCACCAGGAGACTCGAACCCTAGCCAGCACAGAAGCCTTCCAGCAACTGGCATAACAGGTACGCCTTAACCCGCTCCACCACCCACTCAGACCCTTAAAAGAGATGGTAATTTCGGAGTATTTAAATACACCAAAGATCACCACCTCCCAAGAGCACTAGAGCAAGTGAGGGGTCATTTAGACGTTAATTTCATCAAGTCCCTGTTAATATGGGAAGACACAGTGTCTATGCTTAAGGCACAACTCTCCTAAACACGAGAGTTAAGTATACAACTTTAGAACACTTTCCCACCAGGAGACTCGAACCCTAGCCAGCACAGAAGCCTTCCAGCAACTGGCATAACAGGTACGCCTTAACCCGCTCCACCACCCACTCAGACCCTTAAAAGAGATGGTAATTTCGGAGTATTTAAATACACCAAAGATCACCACCTCCCAAGAGCACTAGAGCAAGTGAGGGGTCATTTAGACGTTAATTTCATCAAGTCCCTGTTAATATGGGAAGACACAGTGTCTATGCTTAAGGCACAACTCTCCTAAACACGAGAGTTAAGTATACAACTTTAGAACACTTTCCCACCAGGAGACTCGAACCCTAGCCAGCACAGAAGCCTTCCAGCAACTGGCATAACAGGTACGCCTTAACCCGCTCCACCACCCGCTCATACCCTTAAAAGAGATGGTAATTTCGGAGTATTTAAATACACCAAAGATCACCACCTCCCAAGAGCACTAGAGCAAGTGAGGGGTCATTTAGACGTTAATTTCATCAAGTCCCTGTTAATATGGGAAGACACAGTGTCTATGCTTAAGGCACAACTCTCCTAAACACGAGAGTTAAGTATATAACTTTAGAACACTTTCCCACCAGGAGACTCGAACCCTAGCCAGCACAGAAGCCTTCCAGCAACTGGCATAACAGGTACGCCTTAACCCGCTCCACCACCCGCTCAGACCCTTAAAAGAGATGGTAATTTCGGAGTATTTAAATACACCAAAGATCACCACCTCCCAAGAGCACTAGAGCAAGTGAGGGGTCATTTAGACGTTAATTTCATCAAGTCCCTGTTAATATGGGAAGACACAGTGTCTATGCTTAAGGCACAACTCTCCTAAACACGAGAGTTAAGTATACAACTTTAGAACACTTTCCCACCAGGAGACTCGAACCCTAGCCAGCACAGAAGCCTTCCAGCAACTGGCATAACAGGTACGCCTTAACCCGCTCCACCACCCGCTCAGACCCTTAAAAGAGATGGTAATTTCGGAGTATTTAAATACACCAAAGATCACCACCTCCCAAGAGCACTAGAGCAAGTGAGGGGTCATTTAGACGTTAATTTCATCAAGTCCCTGTTAATATGGGAAGACACAGTGTCTATGCTTAAGGCACAACTCTCCTAAACACGAGAGTTAAGTATACAACTTTAGAACACTTTCCCACCAGGAGACTCGAACCCTAGCCAGCACAGAAGCCTTCCAGCAACTGGCATAACAGGTACGCCTTAACCCGCTCCACCACCCACTCAGACCCTTAAAAGAGATGGTAATTTCGGAGTATTTAAATACACCAAAGATCACCACCTCCCAAGAGCACTAGAGCAAGTGAGGGGTCATTTAGACCTTAATTTCATCAAGTCCCTGTTAATATGGGAAGACACAGTGTCTATGCTTAAGGCACAACTCTCCTAAACACGAGAGTTAAGTATACAACTTTAGAACACTTTCCCACCAGGAGACTCGAACCCTAGCCAGCACAGAAGCCTTCCAGCAACTGGCATAACAGGTACGCCTTAACCCGCTCCACCACCCACTCAGACCCTTAAAAGAGATGGTAATTTCGGAGTATTTAAATACACCAAAGATCACCACCTCCCAAGAGCACTAGAGCAAGTGAGGGGTCATTTAGACGTTAATTTCATCAAGTCCCTGTTAATATGGGAAGACACAGTGTCTATGCTTAAGGCACAACTCTCCTAAACACGAGAGTTAAGTATACAACTTTAGAACACTTTCCCACCAGGAGACTCGAACCCTAGCCAGCACAGAAGCCTTCCAGCAACTGGCATAACAGGTACGCCTTAACCCGCTCCACCACCCGCTCATACCCTTAAAAGAGATGGTAATTTCGGAGTATTTAAATACACCAAAGATCACCACCTCCCAAGAGCACTAGAGCAAGTGAGGGGTCATTTAGACGTTAATTTCATCAAGTCCCTGTTAATATGGGAAGACACAGTGTCTATGCTTAAGGCACAACTCTCCTAAACACGAGAGTTAAGTATATAACTTTAGAACACTTTCCCACCAGGAGACTCGAACCCTAGCCAGCACAGAAGCCTTCCAGCAACTGGCATAACAGGTACGCCTTAACCCGCTCCACCACCCGCTCAGACCCTTAAAAGAGATGGTAATTTCGGAGTATTTAAATACACCAAAGATCACCACCTCCCAAGAGCACTAGAGCAAGTGAGGGGTCATTTAGACGTTAATTTCATCAAGTCCCTGTTAATATGGGAAGACACAGTGTCTATGCTTAAGGCACAACTCTCCTAAACACGAGAGTTAAGTATACAACTTTAGAACACTTTCCCACCAGGAGACTCGAACCCTAGCCAGCACAGAAGCCTTCCAGCAACTGGCATAACAGGTACGCCTTAACCCGCTCCACCACCCGCTCAGACCCTTAAAAGAGATGGTAATTTCGGAGTATTTAAATACACCAAAGATCACCACCTCCCAAGAGCACTAGAGCAAGTGAGGGGTCATTTAGACGTTAATTTCATCAAGTCCCTGTTAATATGGGAAGACACAGTGTCTATGCTTAAGGCACAACTCTCCTAAACACAAGAGTTAAGTATACAACTTTAGAACACTTTCCCACCAGGAGACTCGAACCCTAGCCAGCACAGAAGCCTTCCAGCAACTGGCATAACAGGTACGCCTTAACCCGCTCCACCACCCGCTCAGACCCTTAAAAGAGATGGTAATTTCGGAGTATTTAAATACACCAAAGATCACCACCTCCCAAGAGCACTAGAGCAAGTGAGGGATCATTTAGACGTTAATTTCATCAATTCCCTGTTAATATGGGAAGACACAGTGTCTATGCTTAAGGCACAACTCTCCTAAACACGAGAGTTAAGTATACAACTTTAGAACACTTTCCCACCAGGAGACTCGAACCCTAGCCAGCACAGAAGCCTTCCAGCAACTGGCATAACAGGTACGCCTTAACCCGCTCCACCACCCGCTCAGACCCTTAAAAGAGATGGTAATTTCGGATTATTTAAATACACCAAAGATCACCACCTCCCAAGAGCACTAGAGCAAGTGAGGGGTCATTTAGACGTTAATTTCATCAAGTCCCTGTTAATATGGGAAGACACAGTGTCTATGCTTAAGGCACAACTCTCCTAAACACGAGAGTTAAGTATACAACTTTAGAACACTTTCCCACCAGGAGACTCGAACCCTAGCCAGCACAGAAGCCTTCCAGCAACTGGCATAACAGGTACGCCTTAACCCGCTCCACCACCCGCTCAGACCCTTAAAAGAGATGGTAATTTCGGAGTATTTAAATACACCAAAGATCACCACCTCCCAAGAGCACTAGAGCAAGTGAGGGGTCATTTAGACGTTAATTTCATCAAGTCCCTGTTAATATGGGAAGACACAGTGTCTATGCTTAAGGCACAACTCTCCTAAACACGAGAGTTAAGTATACAACATTAGAACACTTTCCCACCAGGAAACTCGAACCCTAGCCAGCACAGAAGCCTTCCAGCAACTGGCATAACAGGTACGCCTTAACCCGCTCCACCACCCACTCAGACCCTTAAAAGAGATGGTAATTTCGGAGTATTTAAATACACCAAAGATCACCACCTCCCAAGAGCACTAGAGCAAGTGAGGGGTCATTTAGACGTTAATTTCATCAAGTCCCTGTTAATATGGGAAGACACAGTGTCTATGCTTAAGGCACAACTCTCCTAAACACGAGAGTTAAGTATACAACTTTAGAACACTTTCCCACCAGGAGACTCGAACCCTAGCCAGCACAGAAGCCTTCCAGCAACTGGCATAACAGGTACGCCTTAACCCGCTCCACCACCCGCTCAGACCCTTAAAAGAGATGGTAATTTCGGAGTATTTAAATACACCAAAGATCACCACCTCCCAAGAGCACTAGAGCAAGTGAGGGGTCATTTAGACGTTAATTTCATCAAGTCCCGGTTAATATGGGAAGACACAGTGTCTATGCTTAAGGCACAACTCTCCTAAACACGAGAGTTAAGTATACAACTTTAGAACACTTTCCCACCAGGAGACTCGAACCCTAGCCAGCACAGAAGCCTTCCAGCAACTGGCATAACAGGTACGCCTTAACCCGCTCCACCACCCACTCAGACCCTTAAAAGAGATGGTAATTTCGGAGTATTTAAATACACCAAAGATCACCACCTCCCAAGAGCACTAGAGCAAGTGAGGGGTCATTTAGACGTTAATTTCATCAAGTCCCTGTTAATATGGGAAGACACAGTGTCTATGCTTAAGGCACAACTCTCCTAAACACGAGAGTTAAGTATACAACTTTAGAACACTTTCCCACCAGGAGACTCGAACCCTAGCCAGCACAGAAGCCTTCCAGCAACTGGCATAACAGGTACGCCTTAACCCGCTCCACCACCCACTCAGACCCTTAAAAGAGATGGTAATTTCGGAGTATTTAAATACACCAAAGATCACCACCTCCCAAGAGCACTAGAGCAAGTGAGGGGTCATTTAGACGTTAATTTCATCAAGTCCCTGTTAATATGGGAAGACACAGTGTCTATGCTTAAGGCACAACTCTCCTAAACACGAGAGTTAAGTATACAACTTTAGAACACTTTCCCACCAGGAGACTCGAACCCTAGCCAGCACAGAAGCCTTCCAGCAACTGGCATAACAGGTACGCCTTAACCCGCTCCACCACCCGCTCATACCCTTAAAAGAGATGGTAATTTCGGAGTATTTAAATACACCAAAGATCACCACCTCCCAAGAGCACTAGAGCAAGTGAGGGGTCATTTAGACGTTAATTTCATCAAGTCCCTGTTAATATGGGAAGACACAGTGTCTATGCTTAAGGCACAACTCTCCTAAACACGAGAGTTAAGTATATAACTTTAGAACACTTTCCCACCAGGAGACTCGAACCCTAGCCAGCACAGAAGCCTTCCAGCAACTGGCATAACAGGTATGCCTTAACCCGCTCCACCACCCGCTCAGACCCTTAAAAGAGATGGTAATTTCGGAGTATTTAAATACACCAAAGATCACCACCTCCCAAGAGCACTAGAGCAAGTGAGGGGTCATTTAGACGTTAATTTCATCAAGTCCCTGTTAATATGGGAAGACACAGTGTCTATGCTTAAGGCACAACTCTCCTAAACACGAGAGTTAAGTATACAACTTTAGAACACTTTCCCACCAGGAGACTCGAACCCTAGCCAGCACAGAAGCCTTCCAGCAACTGGCATAACAGGTACGCCTTAACCCGCTCCACCACCCGCTCAGACCCTTAAAAGAGATGGTAATTTCAGAGTATTTAAATACACCAAAGATCACCACCTCCCAAGAGCACTAGAGCAAGTGAGGGGTCATTTAGACGTTAATTTCATCAAGTCCCTGTTAATATGGGAAGACACAGTGTCTATGCTTAAGGCACAACTCTCCTAAACACGAGAGTTAAGTATACAACTTTAGAACACTTTCCCACCAGGAGACTCGAACCCTAGCCAGCACAGAAGCCTTCCAGCAACTGGCATAACAGGTACGCCTTAACCCGCTCCACCACCCACTCAGACCCTTAAAAGAGATGGTAATTTCGGAGTATTTAAATACACCAAAGATCACCACCTCCCAAGAGCACTAGAGCAAGTGAGGGGTCATTTAGACGTTAATTTCATCAAGTCCCTGTTAATATGGGAAGACACAGTGTCTATGCTTAAGGCACAACTCTCCTAAACACGAGAGTTAAGTATACAACATTAGAACACTTTCCCACCAGGAAACTCGAACCCTAGCCAGCACAGAAGCCTTCCAGCAACTGGCATAACAGGTACGCCTTAACCCGCTCCACCACCCACTCAGACCCTTAAAAGAGATGGTAATTTCGGAGTATTTAAATACACCAAAGATCACCACCTCCCAAGAGCACTAGAGCAAGTGAGGGGTCATTTAGACGTTAATTTCATCAAGTCCCTGTTAATATGGGAAGACACAGTGTCTATGCTTAAGGCACAACTCTCCTAAACACGAGAGTTAAGTATACAACTTTAGAACACTTTCCCACCAGGAGACTCGAACCCTAGCCAGCACAGAAGCCTTCCAGCAACTGGCATAACAGGTACGCCTTAACCCGCTCCACCACCCGCTCAGACCCTTAAAAGAGATGGTAATTTCGGAGTATTTAAATACACCAAAGATCACCACCTCCCAAGAGCACTAGAGCAAGTGAGGGGTCATTTAGACGTTAATTTCATCAAGTCCCTGTTAATATGGGAAGACACAGTGTCTATGCTTAAGGCACAACTCTCCTAAACACGAGAGTTAAGTATACAACTTTAGAACACTTTCCCACCAGGAGACTCGAACCCTAGCCAGCACAGAAGCCTTCCAGCAACTGGCATAACAGGTACGCCTTAACCCGCTCCACCACCCACTCAGACCCTTAAAAGAGATGGTAATTTCGGAGTATTTAAATACC